>NC_070636.1:13850535-14098873 GCF_947347685.1 Pleuronectes platessa | reverse complement strand
ATATTGCAGCAGCGCGTTAATCCCGGGCCGCTGTGGAACGAGAGTCAGTCGGCAAGTGTGAAATGTTCAAGAAAGCAGAAAGATGTCAGACACCGACAATTGTTTGGAATATGAGAATTTTGGATGAATCCTGCTACTAAAGCTACTCAGTCCGGCTTAAATTGAATCCTTTGTATTGAGTCTGTGTGATATCTGGGGGGGGGGGGGGAGCCTGACTGAGAGTTTGAGGACATTGCATGCTGCCTTCACCTGCGCCCTGCACAAATTTGACTGTACGAGCTGTGACTCATGGTTTACAAAATAAACATCGTGAAGCACTGAAAAAGACTTGAAACTAGCAATTTTATGAAAATGAGAAGTAAGGTCACTTTCTCACAGACTTCAATACGAACCATAGACTGGATACACAGAGGGATGACACATCTCCACTTCATCCCACGCTCTGGAAATGAAGCTCAAACATCTCAGATAAAGACCCTGCCCGACTATACTGTGGTGATCAGGGGATGGAGCTGTAGTATCAAGATCCCGTTAATACGAGCACTCAACAAATTGTGAGTCAGTCTCAGCTTTCAATCTTAGCATGTTATCCTGTTTTAAAGCTAGAAATATCAAATAAAAAATGTGGACATACATCAGTGTGATAAGAGCTACCTGATTGCAATGTTTTTTTGCACTTTGGCAGCCTACCACCAGGTGGCGATTGATTAGCTTAGAATCACTTTAAGGGAGCAGTCATGTCGCCCATCTTTATTTACAGACTGTGGTTTTGAAACCAGAGGAGTCGACCTGTGCTGGTCATTTGAGAGAATGCATGTTTCAGGCACCTCTGTATTGGCTTCACTTTTCTAAAGCCATTTTTACAAATATAGTCAAAGATTGTATAAGTATGATGACTCTTTTCCTCAGAGAAGAGGTCAAAGGTTAGGTTGTGCCACAGAACAGCGCCTCCTAGAGCTGGCTACCATTTCAGTGCTGCGGGTCAAATGAGTCAGAGTGACACGCTCCGCAGTTTCTATGTACTTTATCCGCCTGACCTCCTATTCTAAAGTCCCTTAGAAATCCAGGAGAAGTCGTCTTGTGATCCCAGCAGGACATCTTCCCTCTGGATTCACCACGAGCAAGTGGGGGGGTTGATGGCACTTCGAACATGCAATAGACGCAAAAATAAAACAAACACCCCCCGGTGAAAAAGAGGGGTCAAACACGTAGAAGACACCGACGAAGATGTCAAGAGAGTTTGTGGTGATAAGAGCTGACGATGGTGTCTGGATGCAGTAAACATGATCACGTGATCTACGCTGCGGAGTTCATGCGTCACTTCCTGCCACTGTCTGCTGTACCCGGCTGCTCCACCTACAAATGCAGCGGATTTGCTGCTGTTATGAACAGAACCTCCCATTGTGTTGTTCATGTGTGAAACGCAAACTGGGTAAACTTCGTAGCCAATTCTCAAGATCTTACCCGGAGGTCATGTCTGAATACGGCTTCATGAACACATCTCTCACCTCATTTAAGGTTTGTTCAGGGCTTTTTCAGTTGGTTACACTCCACATGCTCTAACTCTATATTCAAGCAGGGACCAAGGTGAAATGCTGCCGTGCTCTGCTTGTATGAGTTTGATTGTCTGTCTCTGAAAATCAGCAATGAAACCGGGTATGACAGAAAGCAGGAGAATTCCGTTTCACCACTTCACGAAACAGAAAAGCAGCCAAAGCTCAAAGATTTACAGCCATTACGCTAAGATGACTCTGGCTGACATCTCTCTCGATCTCTCTCTCAATTGCCTTTCTTTTCTAAAGAGCGTGTGTTACTTCAAACTAATGTTTACTTCAGCTTTATTTTTATTTTTATTTTAACATGCTTGCGTATTAATCCTGTTATCCACTGCTACTCTTTGCTCTGGGCTTTGATATCACTTTGATAAAAATGTACGTGCAGATTTTTGTTACAGTTTTTGGTCACACATGCCCAGTAGTGTCCTGCTTGAATTTGATTTGCTCATGATTTAAGAAGTCTACGTTCACATAGAATTTCCTCCTTTTCTCTATTACAGAGACATATTTACTTTTATTTTTCACTAAACCTCCCTCGCTCTCCTCAGAGTTAACTGCTCCCTCAGCATCCGTCACACCACCTCCCTCACTCTCCCTCTCCCTTCCCTCTCCCATTAATCTCATGCTCTCCCCACACCTCTCCCATCCTTCCTACTAAACATCTTTTCCACTTTATACATCACTTTCCAAATCACTCCTTCCATCCACCTCTACCTTCACAACCCACTTGCCTTCCTCCATCTCTGTCCCTTTCTCCATACTGCTCCTCTTCATCGATACCCCCCCCCCCCCCCCCCCCCCCCCTTCCCTGCTCGTCTCCAGCCGCTCTCCTCATGACTACCAAATGAATTAGTCACCCCCCCACCCTTTCTCCCCTGTACCTTGGCAGATGCACATCTCCACAAAATCTGACACTAATGCCATTAATATTCATTAAAAATTAAGCTTAATTGCGCGTCTTTAGGAGAGAGGCCCCTATCCCTCTAACAACCCCCCCCCCCCCCCCACACACACACACACACACACACACACACACACAAACACACACACACACACACATGTATAATTGCGTACACACACCATCAACACCAGTGCATCTGGCCACCACCTCCTTCCACATTACCCCAAGGACAGGCAGCTTTAGATGTCCATTGAGCACAGCGCATAGAAGCACAAACACACTATATCTCACACAGTCACATTCACACACCCACTCAGATATACAGGATCAGTCACCGGGAAAATAACCTGAGATGGGGGGGGGTCAGACCGAGGTAAAAAAGTGAGGCAGTGTGTCTACACGGAAGAGTTTGTCTTCATGTCTTACATTCTGTGCGGATGTGTGTATAACCTGCTCTCTGCCAGTAATTACTGTTGAAGGAGTATTTTCATTTGGCCGAGATGCTAAAGAAAGACCGGGCCTTTAAAGAAAAAACAACAACAAATGAGTGCAAAAAGCTTCTTAGCATCAGACATGGGCAGCGATGATGAGGTTGGCGATGGTGGTTTGGATTGGTGTGAGCACACATGCTCACACCAATCACACTGACTGAACCGTAATTGAAGCAACAATCAGCAGTGAGAGCGAGCTACACCGTGTCTTGAAAAACGTGGCAAATCAGCGGTTTGGTTGCGATGTGCTTGTCTTCCGTGTTATTTGACATTTTCATCCTTTGATCCATTTCAGAATACTTGCAGATTCATCTGTTTACTTCAGATATGCTGTAAATACAGTATATCCTAAGGCAGAACCACTTTTGTCTCCTACAATGCTCTTTCAAAACACTGCATTTGTTAGACTGTATGTAAATGATGGGCAGTTATTCCAGGATACAGCCTATTATTATCATCACAGGAGAGGTGACCATTAGAATGTAAATAGCTGCTGCAAGTGCATATGCAAGAATTCCTGTGTGTGTATGCCTTCACATTGGTGAGTGTGTTTTTGTGTATGTGTGCGTACAGCCTATCTTAATAGGTCCATTTGTAGCAGGGCCTGTTCTAGTGCTGTGTCCTTCAGATTGGATTCTATCTCAGCAATCCCCCTGACCTTTAGCACAAAGAGACTACAAGAGAGAGGACCAGAGCACTGACACAGGACACACACACGTAGTTTGTACACACACACACAGTCACGAGCAAGCACTCAGTGTTGCCCAAACAGAAGCGCGCGGACACAGACACACACATGCAGAAACACAGAGAGAAATGCACATGCACGTACAAACACCCACTCTGGCTTGTGTGCAGGCCGTCCCTCAGGGATGATGTCTGATGTAGCTAACAGTGTAAGCTGCAGATCCCGTTGCCAGGGCTTTCATTCCCATTCCTCTAAACAGCGTAATCAAATAAGAGCCGGTCTTTGTACCATCCTCACTTCACACACTCTTTGCAAGTCCCCTTCACCGCCACCCCCATCCGTACGCCCATTCACTTCAATTGCCTTGGCTCACATTTAAGCGGACATCCACCAAAACTGGTGTACACCCACATGACTTTTGCTGAAGCATGGAGGAACAATAGTGGTGTGTTGGCGAGCTTGACTTTGACGGTGACATTTTTTTTTTGGTGTTTTCTCTTTCTCCCTCTGACTGTGAAGTCTGTATCCAGGAACAAATGTAGCGGCATTTCCTAACAAATGGCAGCTAAATGAGGCCCCTAGGGTGCTGTGCCGCTAACTACTGCCCCCTTCTTTTCTGAGCCATTATGATGGTCCTAACTGTTCCAAAAACACCTCTCCCATTCGTGTTCATTTGCATTTGAATTGCAGCTCGTCTGTACAAAAACAAACATAAATCAAAAAAGGGGGGGGGGGGGGGAGAGAAGAAGGGGAAAAAAACAGTGCTGAATTCTGGTCGAGCAATTAGCGAGTGTCAGTCAATGTGGAGGTAAAAAAAACACACTAAATTAAAAACATAGCCTCAGACACATGCAGAACCCCCCTCACACACACACACTCACAGAAATCCTGGCTGACATATACAGTATGTACATCATTTTTTTTCTTTTCAATTTTATCCTTCAGTTTTTGCCTGAAAACTCATCAAGCTTAAGTGCTTGTCACCGGCGGCCAATCGGAGAGCACCAGGCCCAGGGTTGCCGTGGCGATACGCAGGGACATTTAGAGGACTCCGATAAACTCTGCCATTTAAAAGGTTATGACAATTAACGCGGCTCTCTGCAAATTACCACTGCCAGACCTTTACCCACGGACGTTTCTCTCTCCCTCTTATCACCTCACACCCAGCCCCTCTCTCTCTCTCTCTCTTTCCTAACTCTCTCTTTTCTCTCTCGCCATATGCCCTCCATTTCCACAACCTATCCTCCCTCCATCCCTCGCTCCCTCCCTTTTCTGTCCTCCCCCTTTCCAGCCAGCAGCACTTTTATTATCCTGTTAATTAACAGAGTTCTTCACTTAATATTCAAATGGTGACCAATTAATGACATTGAACTTTGGGCGCCCCACCCACCCACCCGCCCGCCGTCCCCTCTGCTCTCAACACATCACTCTCTCTCTCTTCATACAGCCTCCTTCCTGACTCTAATTTCCTCCACCTCGTCTCCTCAACCTCCCGACCATCGCCAAGGTGAGCTCCCATTTCCGCGTGAGTTTAAGTGTGTGTGTGTGTGTGTGTGTGTGTGTGTGTGTGTGTGTGTGTGTGTGTGTGCGTCCGTGTGTAAGAGGGCATGCTCTGTGATTGAGGCTGCAGAGTCAGTATACAGCGATGGGTAATAAAGCCAGGGGGCCAGGCAGCATAAAGGCTCCATGGCCTTTTAATTAACCCGGTGTGATTAAAAGCGGGGGTGGTTGAGGGCGGGGGCCTGCTGCTGCAGCCGGTCAGACGTGGTCGGGTGTAAGACAGGAAACAAGAAATTACACACTGGAAGTTTGGAACCGTACAACATCCGGTTATAGTTATGCCAAGAGTCTTCAGTAGTGACCGACAAAACTTAAAAACAGGAATATAAATAAAGTAAACAAGGTAAAAAAATTGCCACAAAGTTTATTTAGCTTCTCGGGAGCTGTCACTCAATATAATTTCATCACTAAAAAATAACTTTGTGTCTTCACTTTTGAACTGCATTGACAAGATGTTCTTGTGCTACAAGGAGCTGAGAGGGAAATGTAAAAAGTTTCTTGAAAAATGAACAAACTCACTCAGGTGGAGAGGATCATGTGATACAATCCAAATCTCTAGACCAACCACTAAATGGAGCTTATTGTCAGACTGTGTTGTCTAAAGGAATTTCTGTCATGAGAAACGTTTGATGGCCTGTACCAACAGACTTTTATTGACGGTAAAATAATATTGCTGTCTAAAATACCATATCTCAAATTTTGGATTTTTTCAAAATGTTTCATTTAGGGATCACCTGTCTGTTTATGTGATGGGCCATCTTTTAAAAACCCACTGGACTATTTTCACTCAGCAAGGCTTTTTTTTGTTTCATGAAAAGTTGCATTTTTCACAGAAAACCCAGCAAAACCAGTAGTCTGACAATTTGATTCTGTCATATCATAGTGCACAATTAAACAGTGGAGCAAACACATGCAGCAGCTACTGTTAAAATATTACTAAAAACTTCACCGGCCAGCTTTAGAGTGATAATTGCAAATTGTTTTTATAGTGGACATGTAATGTTGCTCTAATGAGCATCACTGGGCAGCATCTGAATCCATGAATCACCACAAGCAGGTCCTTGTAAAACCAGCTTGTCTCCTCCAATCAGGTGAGATCTCCTCTCCTCGAGCACCGCTCCCCAGAGCCCACTCTCAGACAGGAAGAGGAAATAGTTAAGGCCAATAGAGGAAACAACCACAGAGGGATCAGTTTCAGAGAGGAGAGAGTGAATAGGTTTTATTTTTACTATTGAGAGTCAAAGTGGCAGGGAATGATTTCCTTCTTCGAATAATCCAGTAGCCAAAAGACAAGCTTTCTGACCCAAGTACAACTCCACGGCATATTCACCTTACAGTTAATATTTTACTGTATGGCAACAGTACTTTCTATTAATTGTAATTTCTCTATAAACATAAATTTAACACACTGTTTCTAAGTGAAAAAGGGGAGCACTGGGAGTGCTCCAGGGAATACCAGATCAAAGCTGTTACAATGTTCTCACAACATTATGAGTTCAAGATTGGCAGGTGGCCAATCTCTCTCTCTCTCTCTCTCTCTCTCTCTCTCTCTCTCTCTCTCTCTCTCTCTTCTCTCTCTCGTCATACTCCACTGTATACTACCCAATAAAGCAAACACTCCATAAAAAATTATCTCCAAATTTGTGAAATACTACTCTAAACTACTATAAAAGTAACTACTCTCTCATTTCTGTTTTAATGGGGTACAAAGTACAACACAGTAACAAAATATCACGCGCTTCATCTGTTGTGTGTCAATATAGCATAAGTATAATACGGCTGGGAAGAGGAGGAAAGGCCACAGATTTTCTCCCTTTAAGTGATTTGTCTTGCGCCGTAATTGGAGCCAACAACCTAACCAAAAACATTAGTTGTCATGATATTTATGGGGTCTGTTAAACATATGCATCCAGAAGAAATCACTTTAAAGGTTCATCTAGCAGTGAGGTTGCAGATTGAAACCAAATGAATACCCCTTCCCTCAGCTCTCTCTTTACAAACCAGACTGTTATTAAAGATGGACATCATGACGGCTCCTCAAAAGTAAAGCCAAATGTTTCAATCGATATCTAGCAGTTGGCTGCAGTATAGGACATGTCAGCGGATAGGACATTAAAAAATGCTATACTGATGTGTGTTCAAGTGTGAATATTTTGTAGTAAGTTTTGTTTTTATTAGTTATTTATTCCTAACATCATCATGTGGAGACGTATCTTCCATCCTTATATAGTCTATGTAGAAATGAGAAACCACGAGGGCTGTCAGGAATCTTAAAGACATCCTCGTAGAGACACCGTTTGGTTTGTCTATTCATCACTACCATTGGAACATCACAGTGCATCATGTCAGACCCCACGGAAGAGAACCCTCGCCTGACAGGAAATGAAAGTTTCTACCAGTAGATCTGCCTGAATCCTCAACACTGGACCTTCAATAGCATTTGGTGTAAAAAATAAGTGGAGTGTAAGGTCAAAAAGCCGTCTCAATCAATAAAGTTAAGGCAGAGTATGTGTCACAGTGTTTCCGAGAGTAACAACTCTCAGAAATCATCAATTAAAAAATATCAGGTGTTCTCAAACACCCACAGCACTCAAATACACCAGCAAACCACCCACATGGAGGTTTTTTTCAGACTTACTTCTTCCCTGATGTGATACTACATTTATATATTTTTTTTATATCATCCGCCTTTTCATCGTATCAGCCTTGATGTTTTGGAAATGTCTTTTTAGCCCGCTCTGCTCCTCGCAATCAGTTGAGGTCACAGCAGTGCAATAGACTCAAAGAAAGACGGCATTTTCACTTCGAATTGTGACAAAACCAGCTAATAGCGGTCGGTTGCAGAGCAAATTCTGTGTCAAAGGCAGCTGGAATGGTTCCATCAGCTGGAGGATGTCCACTAGCTAGGGTTAATGGGAGTGGAGTAGGGGGAGAGGAACTGCAGAGAGCGCGGGAGGAGCAAAATAAAGAACTTTTCAGCTTGGATTTCTCAGAGTAATGCGGGGTCAAAAAACAGGGGTCAAAACCACAATGACATCCTAATCTGGCATGCGCCTGCAATTGTGTGCATGTGTGTGCGTGTAATCCGTTCCGTGCGGCTCACATCATGTCTCATTTCAGCCCGGAATCACAGACAAAGGTCAGCGTTTGACCTTTTCACAGCTCGGAATTGCTGCAGCACACTCATCTGATTAGTGTACACACAGACACATTTACAAAAACTGACAGAGAGACGCACACTCGCACAAAACAGAGGAATGAAAATAATTCGGCACCGAGCTGAAAGCACGCACACACTCTGTTTGTAATCTTGGCCAACTGCACTCTGTAAGTACAATTCCCAAACATGTTTACTCTTGGATCCAAATCAAAGACAGAGACCTGCTTTCTTTGTCATTGAAATTAATTCTGGTATTTTCTGATATTGTTTTTCTCTCTAAATTGCTCTCCCACTCAATCAATGAACAATTAACTTTGTCTTAATGCCACAGCACAGGCTGTGTTTTGTTATGTGTAAAATGTCATGTTTTTTTAATGATCAATATCGTGCATTTTCAGTAATTACTTGAACATAAACCAGAGTGGACCTGCATTTCACATTTGTTATGCACAATGAAAATGGAACAGTTCAGCACAAAAGTGCACTCACATATATTTCAAGAAGTCTCAAGAAGTCTAGCCATTAGATCATAACCGTACATTTCATTCACACATAGTGTATATATATATAAATATATATATGCCTTCAAAGTTTCAGATGCATTGGACAGTTGGTTGGAAAGCCAGTACTTAAACTGTACTTGTTCATTAAAAGCCAAGTTTAATTTCACCTTCCAAGTCAAAATACAATATAAGTATATAATGTAAGAGTAAATATATGGGAGCTTAGTGGCAGGTGATAGAGACTGGATGTAATCGGGTCTATAGTCTGATGGCGAGCAGACAGGAACCAGAAGGAGGTGTCAGCACATTAACTGCTGTGTTCCTTCAACATAAAATGGCGTAAAGCACTAACACATAGGTTGGATTTCTTGATTATGGGTAACGACAGCGGGATACGATGTTGATGCTGCGGCTGCTCATGGTACTGTGGCTTTTATGCAGCGTTAACAAGCATGTGTGCTGATTGAACATTCCCCCCCCTTAAGTAGCTTGAATGCATAACAATGAAAAATGCATGGAAACCAGCTCCCCGGCCACATCAGCGGTTGGCATGGCAACCAATACGGGATCAGCACAGGTGAAATGGGGCTTTGGCCAATCAGAGTGCTAGAGCGGAACTACCTGGTGTATAAATGTCAGCGAGGGTCAATTGCCGCAACATCATGGGCGATGATGAAAACACATCATTACTGTCACAAAATGTCAACGTGGCCAACGATCTCAGCCGTTTGCAGTTAGAGTGAATAATGTTTGTTCAGTGGGTTGCGGTGTGTGTGTGTGTGTGTGTGTGTGTGTGTGTGAGTGTGTGTGAGTGTGTGTGTGTGTGTGTATGTGTGTGTTTGTGTGTGTGTGTGTGTGTGTGTGTGTGTGTGTGTGTGTGTGTGTGTGTGTGTGTCAGCATGTTAAGTGAGAAAACAAGGGTAAGTGCTTTTTATTTTTCAGAGTGAGACAAAAGCGTCGCTGGCTGAAGTTTTCACTCAGTGTGAAAATTACTACGTTAAGACTAACGATTTCCTTTTTTGACAACCTGCCTTTGTGTCCGCAATGGCTCTTTGCTAGGCTGTTTGTCTTGGTGCGCTCAATATTCAAGGCTGTCGAAAGGAGAGTTTAACTACGTCGCACTAAATCACAGTATAACTACCTCCACAGACAAAACTACACCATTACCAAATGGCATCAACTTGTGCAGATGCTAAATAAGTCGAGTCACATTTACGAACCGCTAATGATCAATTCAGTGTCTGGGCTGAATGAAAAAAAAACATTGTTGTCAATGCTGCTGCTGGGGTTGTTTACGCAGCCCTGTGCTGTACCCTGCACAAATGTGTCTCTAAACGCTGCAGAAAATGTTCTTTACCAAGGGAATCAGGTAACACATTTCTCTTATAATGTCCTGATCTGTGATGCTTACTGTTCTGTACAGTTATGTCCTGTTCAGTCTGCTGTGTATGAGTTGTCAGTGTGGATACGGGCTGCTAGTGTTGGCTGCTGTTTGTGTGACCAGACTGTTCTGCGCTGTAAGAAATATTCAGAGCTTTCACTTCTATAAAATAAGCGATGACACCCTTTTAAATGTTTAGAAAGCAGTTAATACTGTGCCAAATAATATAAGTATATAGATAATATATAATAAGAAAATCGATGTCCTTTCAAATTATTAGTGTGTATGGCCTCCAGGTGCCTGTATGCACTCCTTACAACGTCTGTTCCCTTAATTATTTGTTACCAGTGTACAATTACAGAGGCTTCAGCCCTCCAGCAACAGCTACGGGTTCGGTTCCGACAAGGCCCTTTTCTGAGTTTCCTCCCGCTCTCTCTCTCCCTATTTTTACGCTTGTGCAATAAAAGCAAAGAAGCCCATAAAATATCTTTAAAAAAACCTAATGTCTAATTCAGCCATGTACTAAAGCAAAAATGATTTAAAAGCACATTTCCCTTTAAAAATGGACTAGAAATATGAAGTCACACGGGGCTAATATGTCAAACAAGTATAGAACTGGAGTAATTTTACTTTCCTCCACTGCTCTGCTCCACACTTCACTTCTCTTGATATAATTCTGTGTGTTAGAATTGATATGGACTAACATAGTCAATATTGATGAACTGAAATATGCCTGATACTGATCTAGTAGAACGGCTTGAGGCGCCCTGACTTAACTCTTCTGATTCCTCCTGTCTTCTCCTCTCCCTCTCTCCGTAGTATCAGATCTATCCTTTCCTGTCCAGTTCTGTTGTAATCTCTCCCGTCTCGTCCTGTTCTTTCTCTGTTTCTTCATTTTGTTCTGCTCTGTTAAGGATCCAGGGCCGGGATGTTAGCCAGAGTCCCTCCACGCAGGCTGATAGATCCCTCTGGCTGTAGAGTGGATGGGAAACACATGGGCAGCCTTCACTTAGCTCGAAAACAACTGCTTGAAAGCAACTTCCCAGCGGAAAACTCCAACAGAACATCCACGGTGAAACTTGGCAGGACAAGTCTCGATCCATATCTGCGGAACAAGACCTACGTCGTTCTGAGGATTGCGTTTGGGCTGGAGGGCTTGTGTGCCTTGGAAATGGACAATATGCCTGTCCACACCATGACTGTCCACTCTGTGAACTTGCATTGAAATGTCCTGCTTCTGTTAAGTGAATGTTGTGTCTATACTGTATGTGTGGGAAAATACACAGAAACGCCGGGTGTGAGATTTACCTAAAATACCTCTCATGAATAATGGATTGGAATAATGCGACCCACAGATCAGGCGTGCTGGACCACCGACACACCACGCTATCGTTTACACACAAAAACACACACTCACGCTTTATCCATTAAGATGCTCTTTCAAATCTCCATACTGCTAAAATGTAAAAAAAAGAGTTGGATTAAATTCTTTTTCTGCTAATATGTCAAATTTAATTCCTGATGTTTCAACCAGTAAGTGGCATCTGTGTATCTACAGCTTTGGTAATCACTTCCATTTTCGCTTATTGCACATAAAAGAACTCTCGGTTATATATTTTTGTGTCTGTGCAATAAACGATACATTGTTTGCCACGGTCTGAGATTGTGTGTGTGTGTATGTGTGTGTGTGTGTGTGTGTGTGTGTGTGTGTGTGTGTGTGTGTGTGTGTGTGTGTGTTAGTACCTGTTGTGGTGGTGGTCGAGGCTGCAGGTAGGGGCTTTGGTTTGGGCCAGGAGGGGTCTGCTGAGGGGGGCTGAAGTATGGGAGTGTTCCCTGCTGCTGCTGCCCTGGCGGCTGCTGCTGCGGCTGCTGCTGCGGCTGCTGCTGCGGCTGCTGCGGCTGCTGCGGCTGTGGCTGTGGCTGGCCATAGCCCCCCATCACCTGCTGGCCATACGGCGCCACCTGCTGAAAAGACCAATCAGACGTTGATTAGTGAGATATTCAGGTCAGGGCTGAGGTTTGCGGAAAAACCTTCACTTTGAATCAAAAGAACTGGAGAGACGCTGATAGATACAATCAATCAATCTATTACAGCAGTAGCTATAGGTGATATACTGTAGTGGTAGTCAAAGCAAGATTATTTGAACCAACAACCCTCCAAGAATGATTGGACAACAAAAACAAAAACATCCCAGAAGAACTTAGATGACCTATTCATTTTCCAGTTCATCCATATGCCTCTCAGCTGAAGTCTTAATTTAGACCAGGCTGACACCAGTCTCCACAGTCCTCTGCCTAATGAACTCACACTGCAGGAAGAAAAACTCCAACTTTATGTCCTCTGGCTTGCCAAATGCAGTCTCCTCTCCACATTATCCATCTCGGTCAGCTCACAGATGGGATGAGGTGCGTTGGATATTACTGCGGGCCCCATCCCGGGCCATAACCCAAAGGAGGGCCGCACGGATGAGCAGGGGCCTTCCAGACCAGTGCAGTTAAGAAACTGAGTTGGGAGGGCGAAGCGGACACTGCACATTGCGCTGCGGTTACGAAAGGGAATGTGAACAGGGGAGTGCGTGTAACAAGCTGGCACCAACACAAATGTAGTCTTAATCCCTTCTTGTCGTTTGTTATGACTGCAGACAGCGCCAGGTGCTCCTCACTCCTCGAAGAATTTCCTATGGAGGCTGGGGTTTTCTCATTCATGCAGCCTCATACACGCTCTAACACACACACACACACACACACACACACACACACACACACACACACACACACACACACACACACGCACGCACACACACACACACACACACACACACACAAAAGCCAAGTACAGACTATTAAACAACATTTACGACCGCTGGCGAAGCAATATGGCAGCACTTTTCTTGTCATATTTTTTCCCCATCATGTCATGCTGCTTTTTCATTCAGTGATGGCCAATAGAGCTGCCACAAACTCATTAAACATGCACACAGGCTATAATTTGGGGCACGTGCAATGCTCACAGTCCACCTCCCGGCTCCTACCCCAAGCTCCACACTTTGAAATGTCCCTTTAAATCTTGCTTGGCAGGCTAGGCAAAGTAAACGTCTCCTAAACTCGCAGTGATTTATATCACAAAATGATGGTGTTGCAGGGGAATCCAGTGTGACGTAACTATTACTACACTGTAACTACACTACGGGCTTGTCAGATCAAAAGCAGGGAGTACACTTCCAGGGTTGTAACTGTAACTGTTATGAGTGTGAAAACCCCATTCATAAAAGCCTTGTTAAAGCTGATGGCTGCCGTGGAGTATATAGTGAAATCTGATCTAGCTGCTGAAAGGGCCAGTGGAGATTAATACATTGGAAATAGTTTTGATGCGTAACTTCCTTTGAGTGGGTGGTAAAATAAAAGAAATCTTCTCTCTGCTATGGAAGAAGCGTTTTGACTCTGAATAGATATGATTGGACAATGTAGAATACTTTTCACTTCAATGGAAATTTGATTAGAAAGGACAGATCTGTGTGTGTGTCGTGTGAGAGTGTGTCATTAGGCCGATGAGACAGACAGACAGGGTGAGATCAGTCTAGCTGGCAGAGAGGTTAATAGCATGGCCCCGCTCATGCCAACAGCACCACTGGATTCATTACAACCAGCCAGAACAACCCACTCAGACACACACACACGCGCGCGCACACACACGTACACTCACACACACACACACACATACCGACATACTCAAATGAATACACATGAATTTAAGTTATCTGGGGATTTGTTAAAGCATGAAGACAAACAAATGCTCACCCTCTATCACACACACACAAACACGCACACACAGACATGCTCACATTCACACACACACACACACACAAACATGTCATTAGATGTGGATCAAAGCCACTCCGATAACACAGAAGCAACTCTATCCAGTGATCAGTGATGACAGGCTGGTGAAACACAGTGGGTCTCAACTGGAACACTACTGTTCTGGGATTGGTAAGGATTAGGTCGCCATGGAGATCGAGACCAGACAACCGTGGGTGGGTTCCTTTCTCAGACAAACAAAATGATGGGCAGACAGACAGATATGAGGAGACAGTGACAGACAGAGAGCGGAATGGATAGACGAAGGCAGAGAGGGAGACAAAACACACAAAAAAGGTTTGACAGAAAGAAAATTTTTCTCGTCCTTTCCCCACAAAAAAATCCTGTTAGTGCTACAAATAACCCTAAAAAAGCCAGAAGATCTAATGTATAAATAATAAACTACAGCAATTTCCATCGTCTTTAAAATTGCCAATTTGAGTTGCTGAGATTTTACATGTTAAAATACACTGGGGACATACTGTAGCTGTAAAGCGTGCTGGAGCGAGAGAGCTGGAAGACACCAGTGTTAGTTCTGCTGCTTTCTATCAGGAGAATGTGACACTGGATGAAAAAGAATAACAGTGTAAAGCTTATGTATAATGTCATTTTACATGATTCGTATTACCTGAATTAAATTACTTTTCCTACTATATGTGGCCACTCATGTACAATTTACCAGGCATTAGAGGTGTCACTTTTAACATTAATGATGATGTCTGCATACCGTTTAGTTTAGCCAGTTCCAGAGCACTGGAGCTGTGCATAACTGGTGCGGTTAACTGGGACAAGCTGAGACATTGTTCATGTAATTAGTACTGTATCACCCTAGAATAAGGTTTGTTAGGTGTGATGAACTGGTTTCTAGAAATCTGGCAACTTTTTCCAACCACGAGGAGCAACACTTCCGCCTTGAAGAATGTGGTGAAAAATCTGTACAGATAATAATGATTTTTTAATTCCCTTGTGTGATGATCTCTTGTCTCATGATTATATGAAACATAGATAGCTTCCCTTTCTCCATTGTAGGGAGAAAGAGAATGAGATGACTGCACGACACACGGATGACTCCTCTTCCTTCACATCATGGACTACTCTTTATAATACTGTTTATGCAATCTATCCAATATTATAATACATAGTACATGTGAGATCAGAACATTTTAAACTGGAAAAAAAGATGTGAGTCCTTCTTATTTATGTCCCAATAATTTAACAACTGGATGCGTCAGCGACTCCACTGCCAAGTTGTAGAACATTAGCGATGAACTTTCCTGTACTATTTTCGGGACGCACAATCACTATCCTACTGGTTTTCCTGGTGCAGAAGAATAGAAGACACACAAACACACAGAGATCCTGTCACCCACTGCAATTAACGCTAAACAGTCAGGTGTCTGTATTTAAAACTGGTATTACACCTGAACACTTCAGATCCCTTTTGTTGACTGATTCTGTTGTTATCATTGAAAAAGGTGATAATTGAATGTGCAGCACTGAATGTATAGTTTGAACATCTCAAGCTGCCCTTGACTACTCTGTAGAAATACTTTCCAGGAAGAGAGACAGTGTGGACAGGTAATCAGCTGAGCAAGCAAAGAGACAAACACAGAGACAAACAAAAAAGGAACAGAAATGCAGTCAGTCAGTCAAATAAGCGCAGAGACAGCAGACACACTGGAGGTCTAACAAGTAGCAACCTGTCACTGTGGCTTTGGGAGGGAAGAACAAGTCATTCAAATGCAGCTTCTGCTTGATCGCTGGGGCCGCCTGTATGAATGTACTGTACCTACAGAGGAAACAGCAGCTCACTGAAATCTGATTCTCTTTGACTGAGTATATGCTTAGTAATAAACATTCTCGCTGTGCTGTTGCTGATACCAATAAAAATAACGGCTGGAAGTAGAAAATAAAACCATTTTCTGCCTTTTCCTTCCACTCAGGTGTGTGTGGAAGCCGACAAAATAACAGTGTGATTTATCCAGGGTGTCTTGGCAGGCGCGCAGTGTCAAATAAATGTCTGTAATGAAATGACAACAGATGTGAAGTGCTGTAGGGAGAAATGACACAGAATAGACGTCCTGCGAAGCAAATAATTCACCATAAACTGCAGAAACAGTGTGATGAAAACAAAAGCCTTAGCGGCATATTAAGACACAAACATGCACACACACAACAACACAGAGAGAAACTCAATCAAAAATCCATCAAAACAAGAGTCGTATGAACAAGCAGACAATATCTTCCTGCTCCGCAAATGGAGGGAATAAATAGCCTCGCAAAGCTTCATCCGAGGCGTGCGCACACACACACACACACGCCTTAAATCAGCCGTTTAAAAACCTTGCACGGAACAAGTCAGCGCTTGTAATTCAATTGGGCCAATGAGCAATAGACAGGGATTTTCATAACTCTGTCGAAGTGGCGATACGGCTGGCTGGCGACCGGAACCACAGGTCGCCCCCGTTTTGAGTGACAGATGGGCTCAGCCAACCAGAGTGCTAAGCAGAGCCACCACCCCGACACATTCACAAACTGACAGGCATGACAGGCACTGCATCGGAATTAGCAGGAGTGCCAATTTGAAAAAAAAAAGAGGAAAGGTTCATAAGAAATAAGTAAATAGGTGAGCTGAAAAAGAAACAGAAGAGGAACAATTTTTTATAAAAAAAAGCCCAATACGGTCGTGTGAAGAGATATAGAGGCAGCGGCAAAGGAAGATGTTTAGAGAGGCAGATAGGGAGAAGGACAGATAGAAGAAGGGTGTTACAGAATGAAATACTTAAAGGGGAAGGATAAAGCGATGTTTCACGTGATAAAGACAGAGAGAGACAGATAAAGACGGCGATGCCGACAGAGAGATATGTTGAGAGAGAGAGGGGCGACACAGACAAGTGTAAGAGAGAAGCAGGGGAAGGAAGGAAGTAAGGAAGGAGTGCCTTAGAGGAAGGATGTACTGTGATGAAGATGAATGGGGAGAGGAAGAAAAGGTGATCGGGATTCAGTGGATCGGAGAAGTTTAGAAGTTAGAAGTTTGTATACACACAAGACCAGATGAAAACATAAGAGGGGCAGAGACAGATAGAGAGATGTACTGACGGACATCAGAAACTCTAGAACAAAACAGCATTTTCCTGTTCACTATGCTAAACACTCGGCTATGTTCTATACTCATATACTCCATACTATATTCATTAAGTATATTCAGTGAACAGTACAGGGCATGGTACTGAAACTCTTTCAGTGCACTGTTTTGGCAGCTAGGGCACATGTAAGTAAATACAGCAGATTTAGTGAGCATATTGTGAATGCAAGATGCTGGTGTCAATGGTCAATGGTTCGACAGCCCTGATCAATACAGATTGAAAATGAATAATCAATAAACAAACAAATAATCCAAAAGCAATGCACACTTTTGAAAATAAATTATACAAAACACTGTTTGCACTATATTGTTTTACATTTATATCTTGAGAATCAGCAGATGGAAGATGCAATACCATAGACACTTGTTGATAAGAATTCACATACATTACACTAAAAGGCCACAATCATCCATTTAAATTTACATTCATATTTATACAGATAATCTTATAATTTGACATCAGGATTGAATTAAATTGTTTAGTTTTTTTACTTAATCATAAAAAGAGGTATTGAACAAGAACTCATGTTAAATATATTGCATTAAAAGGTGCTTGTGTCTCCTAATCTGATTTTAATGTTTAGTTTTGGTTGTTAGGTGTCTGTGGATATCTAGAAAGTTGCTGCAAAATCGTTTTTATTACAATAGTTATTATCATTATTAAGGTAAGGGTGTTAGGGTAGTCTCCTATAGCTGGCCTCTGTCCATTCTGGTGTTTCACAATGTTCTTAATTACTAATCTAAGATATGGTAGTGGTAGCAGGGGAGTCCAAGATGTTTGGAAATTGGGGTATAAATGATTTGGTTGCTGTACCTACAGACAGAGCTTCTCTGTATAAACAGAAGTACACTCACATGGGTTAATCATAGCATCACTGAAAGGATGGATGTGAATTTACAAAACCCTGGCAACAGTAAAATAATAACATTAAAAACAGAATACAAAGTGAAACACGGGATGTTCTTCTGATCCAGGCTCAGTATGCAAATCTAAAAGCAAACTTAAAGGTAAATAATCAAAAGAGAATTCAGCGAGCAGGCACAGCAGGGAGACGGTGAGGGAGAAATGGCAGTGTTGACAAATCTGTCAGTCAAACGAATGAACGGGTTCACTGGAATCCAAATAACTGAGACAACTGATACAGTCACCTCATTTATTTTTCCACAAATTGTTTTCTATAAGTGGCTGAAACTTTTAAATGATCAAGGCGCAACACTTTTTAATAAACCTGCCTCTTTTTCCTTTATACTGACTGATTTATCGTGTTTTTAAATATATACTGTACCTCAAGAAAGAAAGAAAGAAAGAAAGAAAGAAAGAAAGAAAGAAAGAAAGAAAGAAAGAAAGAAAGAAAGACTGTTTATTTCAATATGGTTTAACAGAACAATGGTGTTGACCATTTGAAGGTTTGAAACAACGCATGATTAACTCCTACATCCCTCACTGACTAACTGGAAGAGAAAAATATTAATTTAACAGCAACTTATGTTGTCAAACCTATTGTCATTAAATTGTTTTCCTACTGAATTATTGCAAAAGCTCCACTGTGGAAAATACAAAACCAGATAAAGGAAATGCTTATAGAAAAGATTTATTATTATAAAAAATATCTAAAAATCCTTTATCATTTTATTCTATATATTTATACCTTGGAACTCGATGTGTACCATTTGTCAAATTTTAAGTTTGTTTTTATCAAAAATTGATGTGGTGATTCTTTCGAGTGTGTGAGATTTGCTTTCTCTTTTGACTGGTTTGTTCAGCATCTTTACTCTGTAGAGTAAAGATGCTGAAATTTCACAATAATGCCTGAAAACACAGAGAACCAAATCCTCACATCTCTGATACTGTGAGCTCAGTACTGATGTTGTGTTTGACTTTTTCCTTTATTCTAAATGTTCTTAACATCTGTCAGAGGGGTGTGAAAAATAGACCACACTTGGTTTGCCAGTGAATCATAGAAAAATGAGTTATAATACATCAATATGGCTTTTAACTTATGAGTAATTGCTTAGTACCCGACACACACGTCAATATATAACAACAAGATGGTGACTGTGTTGGTCTGTGTTGTCTCTGATGTTATGAACATCTCCTCTTCTGCAACGTACAAAGTTGACATCTAAAGACACACTTTAGTCCTCCCACATCTGAGCTGAGCTGACAAGAGGTTATCATTACACTCAGGACCTAAGAAACAAATCAACCAGCTTCTTCAGCTCGGTGGGGTGATAAGATCAGCCGCTCGTAGCTAATACCACGACGAGACGTGAACGCCAGAGCTGGGTTGTGAATTGCAGGCGAAGGTGAGTCCCTTAACGAAATGCGAGGCGGCGGCGGGAAGGATGAGCATCAACGGTCTCATGATTAAACATAAGGGAATGAAGGAGGAAGGAGGAGGGGTAGCATCCCTGTGCTCGTCATCGTATCTCTCTCCCTCTCCCCAAGGTGACGGTGCTCGCCGTCGCGAAATACCTCTCTCTTCCATATCTCTGTCGCTCGCTCCTCCCCCCTCCTCATGCATCGGGAGGCCCTTGACACCTCAGGAATGAGCTGCCCTTGGATGAGGGAGAGACAGAGTGAGGGACGGGGGAATGGGGGGTGGAGGGTGATGTACAGGACCTACACACAACACATCAAGCCAAAACCAATTATAAAAATAAAGCAACGCAGACACAGTCGGGCAACAAAGACAAAGCAGACTGCAGATAATTTACTGGTATATATTGTACGAAGCACGGTGCACTTCATATACTGTCGGTCTTTTTATTCCCAAATGAAAACATAAGCCTATTCACTTACTTATCCACCTGGTGATAACATCAACATCACACTGGCGGCGAGTGAAAGCAAACAGATAGTGTATCCATCGACTGATAGACACACAGGCGTGTCTTTTTTCTCGATGTTTTCATCTCGCATCCCTTACTGAAGACTACCAAACGTTGCTCTCTGCCCCCGTCTGTCTTTCTTTATTTCTCCCTCTCTCTAATTCTCTGTTTCTGCTCACATCCGCTGATAGAGAAAAAAGGGGAAAAAAAGCAGAGAGGCGGCTCATAGCAGAGGCTTTTTATTGCTGGCTGGCTGCGACTGGCGGTGGCTGTGTTGTTCCAGGCAGAGCCGTAATGGACATTTGGAGAAGCAGAGCAGGGCAGGTTAATGCTCTCTGTAATGTGTGTGTGAACAGCGATTTATTTTTTTTCTATTTTTTTTTTCCACAAGAAGCTCTGGGCCCGGTGCCACCAGCTCTGAATGTTTTTCCCCTACTAAACTACTGACCCCAATCTGGGGCCAAGGAAGACAGAGGAGAGAGGGGAAATTGAGAAAGAGGGAGAGAAATAAAAAAAATAAAAACATGAATGAGGGATTCGGCTGTAGAGTTATAGCAGGTTCTCCCAAACCCAGTGTAAGAGAGTGTGTTAAGTGGATCACTGATCACTTGAAACGTTTAATACTGAATTTCTCTGGGTTTATACAATTTTTTTTTTTAAAGGGTAAAAAGAAGAAATGGATCAAACTCAAAGTAGATTTGGCCTTGAAATATTGAAAATAATCATCATTAAATTACAAAGCAGAGGAGAAAGGAAGGAAGGCTCGTGACATTGGTAAACATCCCAATTCGGCACAAAATAGCACTACAACGTCTTTCAGATCAATCATTTCAGCACGGCGGCGGCTCGGCTCGTTTTTCAACGCTCGCTGTGATGACAGGCTCGAACTTGTGTAGGAGTCGTGTCAATTACATCTGAACAGAGAAGGAGGGAGGGAGCTAGTGGTGGTGGTGGTGGGGGCTTCCAGTTGAAACACGCTTGTTCACCATTAGCGGTCGACACCAACACAAGAGATTATCCTCTGTATTTTACACCCCCCCCCCGCTGAGAGGCTGTCTTCCTCGGGATGCTGGCGCTCAGACGTACTGCCATGTTAAATAACAGTGACACGGTAAGTTTGTCGGGGTCGCTCAGGTCAGTGTGGACACTGTACGGTGCATTGGAGATGAATCAGAGGCTGGGATGATGGGAGTCAAAGGAATACAGGCAGGTGGGCATATGTTGTCCCTGACACCTTTTGGAGGGCTCAGCACTACAGACGCTGACACATACGTGTTCTTCACTAAGTCAACAACTGAACCTTCAGTCTGTTCTCCCTTATTATTTGACCTCTGACCTCGGCGACAAGAGGAAACAAGACTGTGACAAACTGAGGTCACAGTAAACATGACTCAAGGCTGTTGTTGATCCAATTAAACATTTAAAATGACCTAAAACTTAATAATTCCTACACATCAGGTACCTTGATTATAATGTTTTAATTTCAATCGAATAAAGAGACACATACATATCAACTTGCTAACTTGCTAAGTTTACTGAAATCGATCAAATTGATATTAGTATTAAACCAAACCAAACTTACTGGGAAAATGAAAACTTGGATATATTGTACATCAGTGTGATAAGAACTAGCCTATACCTAAAATACCAGAGACCATCTTGAGCCAAATGTATTTCCTATGTACATTGTCTATTAAGTTTGGTCCATTTCTCACCCGTTAACATGGAGAAGGCTAAATTATTGATGATTATGATGCATTGGTTTCACTAATGGGGAGCTGGTATTTCATCCATTTTGAGAGATAGTCCACAATTTGAATATGTGACCATTGTTAACATTACTTTCTCCGGTAAATTTTTAAGAAAAACTGAATTAACCTGAAGGCAACTGTAAATTGTAAATATCTGTAAGGTATAACTTTTTGTGTAAACAGCGTTTTCATTGAAGAACTACATTTTATCAAGACGTTTTATTTATTTAAGAGTGAGTCATCTTAAAATAAAATTTAAGTAACTTATACTTTAATACGGTATGTAGCCCTGTCCACACTCATGTGGCTATTTAGCAAAACAAATATTAACGGCATGTCACGTCGTCTACTCACTTCTGAGATTCTAAAAACTAACGCCCAGAAACTGAGATGCTGGGTCAGACTTGACCCGCGCAGAAATCTATCTCTAATCTGGATGAAAACTGAGATGAATTCTCGCTGAGCCAATTAAAGCAGCAACTAATCCCCTTGTAACTCGGCAAAGACGTAAAGCATCCCTTTCTTCTCTCTCCCTCTCCCTCGCTCCCTCCGTTTCGCTCCACTTTCATCTCTCTGCTCTTTTATCTTACCAATAGGCACATATATAGAACGCTGCAGACACAGAGCGCCAAGCCTGGATCTTTCACAAAAAAGAAGAAACATGCGCCGGGTGACGTTTTACACCTCCTGCCTGCGTTCAACGCTAAATTATATTAAATTCCACCATCACTTCACCTGCCTAAACGAGAATAATGGAGTCTGCAGCTCATACAACTAATGCAACAGCGTGAATTAACAGACAGCTGGGTATGTAATCTAACTAATGGCTCACATGAAAAAATACAATCCACTGGGTCATATCTTATTTATCACAACTTAATCTTATTTATGATGTGTGTGCCATGCTCATCCTGAGTGGATAAAGAAAATCTACTAATAGATGTTCCGTGGGGCTCTCTTCTTTTATGTTAACGTACACACACTTTACACTGATATAATTGATAGCATCACTTTTGTCTTTGAAAGGGGGAGGGGTCCGCTTTCCACTCTCCAGTTAATGTATAGCATCATCTCCACATGGCATGTGATTGGAGAGTCACTCTGCAGCAGCCGGGTAATAAAAGTTACAAATGAGCAGGCTATTAGAGTCATTGGCGTGCGTAGGCTAGCCGGCTAATTAATTGATCCCCAAACTTCATCTATTCTTCAGCCAGAGAGGAACCCCTTAATTAATCAGCCTTTTCTATATCGTTGTCCTTCGTTCTTTCAGTCCTTTTCACTGTCCTCTCTTAACCCCTCCCTCCTTTTCTCTCTCCCTCTTCCCTAATGTCTTGTTTTAATTGTAAGGTGCCCACAGTCCCATGTGCTGGCAAAGAGTGCAGGTCCGGAGCTGTGGAGTTTGTATCTTCATGTTTAAGTCGTTTACTTTCAACATCGAGCCTCTGCTGTTTCAAGATCCTTTCACAAAGAGAGGGAGGGGTGTGATGAGGCTGGAGTGGTCCCCTTTGTACCCCTTCCCCTCCTCTTTCCCCATCTTTACTGGCAGAGAGGGCTGATTTATTGGGGCTTCCCAGCCATCCGTCAGAGCCTGTAGCGCTGGCTGCATTAACCCCAGAGACAACCCCAGCACCCGGGGCCCCTAAGTGCTTCCAAGTGGCCCTCGCTCTTCCCATCGGCGAGGAACCCCCCTGCCAGGCTCAATCAATGCCATAAATTACCCATCTAACTCCCTAAAGTCGATATCCCACAAGAGGATGTTTGGACTGGTAAGAGTTTTTACAGCTTTCTGTTTTAATGGAAACTTAAAAGCCTAATCAGTACTTTTGGCCCATGTAAAGTATGTTCACAAATTCTTTCATAATTTATTAGCATTTGTGTGTTTTCCTTTGTTCATTGGTCAGCAGCCCAAATGAAGAATCCAGATGAAAATAGTAGGAAAATCCCAGGTGGAGATACTTAAATGAAAGAAGGAGGAATACTATCCTTTTATGTTATAAGCAAAAACTACGGCCTGTTTAAGAGTAAGTTTAAGTTCAAAGCGAAGCTCCTTCAGTGACTTCATGGTAAAGTGAGAAGAGTTAATTAAATAACTAAAAACACTAAAGTTTCACTTATTGAAAGGAAATAAGAAAAAACACTGAGGGTGAATTAGATTAATAGAGAATTATTTCATAATTTCTCACAATAGTCCAATCAAATGATCTGTACCCCGGAGAACACAAAGCCATGAATACATATTTTGATTTTATTCCTCAGTTATAACTAAATACAAGATGGAAGAATTTAAACCATACTTCAGTTCAGGTGCTCAGGTGTTCTTTACTATTCATTTGTCTCAGTACGTAAAGAAGGTGAGGTAGCTCAAACAATAATGGGTCCCTGAAACTGGAGCAGCAAAATGGAATTCAGCCATTATTCATTTTATAGATATATAATGTATTTCCTTAGAATTACTGACCAGAGACTTTATTTACAGCCACCGCATATGGCAACAGAAGTTAAAAGACATGTACTTTAAATTCCCTCTGTATTTTTTTTTTGTGTGGCCGATACGGAGCAGGCCAATATGAATATAGTAAAAAGTGGATGATTCATAAGACTTCGTTATCAAACCCTTATGACAGAGAAAGTTTTTCAGTAAAATAAAAGTTTTATATATTTATATCAGCACATGTCGACAGAGATAAACGCGGATACCGATATGTCTGTGAAAAGCTCTTGCTCTTGGCCGATTTGATCTGCTAAGCCATAAATAGGTCAGCCTCTAGTTAGTACAAAATCAACAGTTACGTTTCAACTGTTTCAAATTAAGAGCCCTCTAGCATTTCAGCTGAAAGAAACCCTTCATTTCTTAACAGGGCTTTTATTGTGAGACATTTGCATGCATTCCATATGCAACAACAGCTGGATAGGATTAAAAGATAACAAAGCAAAGATCATCACAATGAATGAATCAAACGCTACCACTGTAATCCATAACAACAAGGTATTGAACATGGAAAAACTTAATTGTTGAGTTTAGCACGTTAAAGCAGTAGAAATGCTGTTGTGCTCAAAATGTATGCGTCTCATACATATGACTTCTGAATTGTTTGCATCAACCACACCATTGGTCAATACAGACCTTTGAATTGACTATGTTTTTTTGGTTTGACAAAATACAGTGTATTGAAATATTATTAAAACGATTTTCCAGTTTAGTTATTTTGCCAGGTTGATTATTGAATACAAAAATCATCCTTACAAAGAGAGTGCCACTGGATAAAAGGTGTACGAAGCCCTGAAGGACAGGAGGCTTGTGAAGGGGTATTGTGGTTTGTATGGACTGAACAGGCAGCAGGTCGGCCACATTTCCACTTGACTTTAAACGCCCGGCTTCTATTAACATGGCCCAGTGTGTGAGGAACAAACAGCCAACAATGATTTCTGCTTCACACCAAACCCTCTCCACGCACATACACACACTCCGTCCTTTCTCTCTCTCCCCCTCTCTCTCTCTTTCATTTCCCAGGATCTCTTTTTTTTCTCCTACGCTTTCCCCCACTCCATCACCCCTCCCCTCTTTTCACATCAAACACTAATGTTTCCTTCAAATTCCTTTTCCTCTCTGTCTGCCAACTTTGACATCACAGGAAATTACGCTCAGAATTGGCGGCGCTGGTTTTTCCTATTTTTTCTTTTTTTGCTTTCAACTTCATTCCACTTCCCAAACAGACACTTCTCTCGTGTGGCCTGTCATCCCCGAGACACCAGCCTCCTCCTTCCTTCTACTTCCTCTTCTTCCTCCTCTTTTTTTTTTCTACTGCTGATATATTTGTTCTGGCTCCCTTCACTCCTCCCATACACGTCGTCGGTTACACTCTTTCAAACGTACACTGTGTCTCTCACTTCTGTCTGACACATCCAAACTGTCTCTCACACACACGCACGCAGATGCAGCGTGACGCTAACTACACTAAATGCACTTGCTGGGCTTATTTTCTTGAAGCTAATAGGAGGGGCTTTTTTTTCTCTCTCTCTGCGAGACATCAACAGTGAGATCGCTGTCTGTGCTTGCCTCCTATGACTGGATTAAGGAAAGGAGGCCATGAGCAGAATACTTAATTGGTGCTGAACTGCAGGGTTAAGAATGTGTCAGAGCATGTGTGAGAGTGCCTGTACGATCACATCAGCCGCGTGTGCACAGGTGATCTGGAAAATGTCTGCAGAAGCATATACGTGGCTCCAGACATTATGCTCGAGGGCCTGAACAGGTAAACACGCTTGCCCAGAAACGATGACTCAACCCCGGACTCCAGGGTCAGCCATAGCTGCTGGGTTACAGATGCTGTGAGTGTGTTTCCATGTTCACCAAATACCAATCCACCGTAAAGAGGAATAAGGTAACAGCTCAGTGACAGTGTAAACAGGAATGGTATGAAATGATAACTATATAAATGATAATATATCCGCTGAGTTGATGACATGTGAGTGTACACAAGTCACAACAATTTAAAAAGTGATAAATAATCCAGTTTGGTTGATTCAATACTACAAGTACACTTCCCCTTCTAAACATGCCTGCTTGGAAGAGCTGTTCACCTGCTTATTCAAAGTTCGGTGAAGCTTGACTCAGTATGTAGAACCCGATGAGTCCGAGCTGAGACAGAGTGCTGGTCGCCTGTTGTTTAATCACATTGCAACTAATTCCACACTGCACTTCCTTGCGTTTAATCCCATGGCAAAGTCAATAAGGGGACTGATTCTTGAGGTATGCGAGTTGCAATCAAACACCAAACCTTCATTTATTCTCCCCTGATCCATACTGTGTCCTTCCTCTGAGTTTCATGGAAATCCATCAAAACATATCCTCCTTAGCAGAGAAAATGAATAAGAAGGATGCTCCACATTCTTCGTTTCAATGCAGGTGACTTCTGATATTCAGACATCTTCTGTTAATCCCCCTCAAAAATAACATTCAGTCTTAGAATTTTTAAATAATAATTAAAATATTATGACTTTATTTTACAGATCTCTGATTTCTTTTTACATCCGTCATAATTTTTTAGATATCCATCATCCCCACCTCAATACAATGTAGTTCAGCAGACTTGTGTTTGTGGTTCTCAAAGCATCATATGAAGGCAGTGTCCTTCTTACTCTTGATAATCCAAAGACCTTCTCAGGGAATCTTTAACCAGAGTGCTGCATTAATCAGGTGTAATAACAGTGGTTCTAAGTGCATCCACCACATATATGAAGCTGTTACAAATATGATTTCTGACTCTGCGTAGGGGGTCTTAGTTAAAAGGACGAAGGTGAGCCCCCTCACGTATCCAATACCATCACAGCATGAAATGTATGTATTGCTGCGGAGTCCGTATTTAATAGGAGTGGGGCTTAATTTTAGCAGGATTTAATCATAATAATGAAAGGCAGTCAAAGAGGAGCTTTTGTTCCTCTGCTAAAACACACACACACACACACACACACACACACACACACACACACACACAGTCGCTCAGTCCAGGGAAATCACAGAGATAGACGTACACGCACATCTTTGTTGACGTCACGTTGCCTGGCAACATCCCAGCATGCTAGGCTGTGACAAGCTGAGGTCGCAGCCCTGAAGCACGATGCATCACGGGGGATTGTGCGTGCCGCGTCTTAACATAACCCACAATTCCCTCTTGTTGGCGGGATTGTCCCCCGCAGCTGATCCTGGGACTGTGTTTTTGCAGCGTTTGAGGTTACGTAAGAAGGTGGGGCGTCTGATTTCTCCAGCTTTCAACGCAGCTGAAATCATGTCCATCTTAATTGCGCCTGGTGCATCTTTTGATATGTAATTAACAGTCACTTTACGACTCGATGCACGCTATATTTTGCAGTACACATCTGGAGCATTGATTTTTTTTTTAGCCCGCTCCTCCCTCCCTGATCAGACCCATGACCGCTTTTCTGTAGGTGAGGCTCATTATGCTCATCTGAGAGGGTGGAATTAAACCTCCTCCTCCAAACTCATTACTGTGAGCTAGATTTCACCGGCTGCAGATAGGCACTGCGGTGGTGCTGCTTTTAAAGCCAGAGCCAGATAATTAGAAACTTTAGAAGCAGTTCCCATGGCTATAGCCAGAGTGAACAACTAATTCTATTTGAACTAATTACATTCCATAGTGCTACGCTGTGATTGCTATGCTGACGCTCTGCATCCCCTATGTAATACGTCTGAGGATTTCATCACTAAACAGTACCAGGGATGTATTTTTGTGCGCGAGAGTGACTGTACGTCATTATGTGCTGTCATTAGTCTCTGTGAACAGCACGTCTGCAAATACTGTATACACCCCTGCTTGCTCCCAACTGTGTGTATTTTCACTTGCTAAAGCCCTGAACAGGCTCATTGACGCTTATTTTGAAGTGTGTTGACATCATCAAAATGCGTCAGAGGAGGTTAAGACCTGTAGCCTGAGTAATAAAGTCTGACATGAGGCCTCCCTCTTAGATCACAGTGTAACTAGTGAGAAAAAAAGTTTGTAACATTTACTGGCCTCTTGCCAGGCCCGTACGATTATAGCAGAAACACTGATTACACATCAGTTTTCTTTGCTAGTGCATGTGCGCCTATTTGTACAATATTTTCAGACAATGCAGAAAGTCAGTCTGTCAGTCCTTCTGTGTTTCCCTCCTTCTCTTTCCATTTCTCTCTCTCTGTCACACTTTTTCTCTCTGTGGAAGCTTGCTTGCAACCATGAGAGGTGTACCAGTACAGACAAACAGACCCAGGCGGACTAAATATAGCAGGCAGCCTGTGACAGCAGGGGACTGTGCTTCCCCCCAGCCCCCTGCTTCTCTTACCATGGTGCTCCGTGCAACAGTTTCACTAACTACAGCCATGGAGCTAAATTGTCTTCCACACGCGCAGGAAAATGTGCAGAAAATGTGAGACACAAACATTAGACACAAAAACACATAAAGTGTACACACAGAGTAATACACATATTTACTTTTCTCTCTAACACACACACTTCCAGTCCAAATGGCATTCAATTAGGACTCAATAAGGAAGACAGAAGCACTATTGTCTCTAACACAGGCCTTTTGTGTTGCACAGAGACTGTGACATGGGTCTATGTTTACTACACAGTGAGCATTCCCCTACACAGACATACACAATTAAAATCACATGCATACAACAAAATCAAACACACAAACACACACACACACACACACAAAAATTGTAAAATTGTATTGAGGATACAAACACTCCACCACCAAGCATGGAGATACAGTGCCTTGCATAAGTATTCACCCCCCTTGGACTTTTTCCCATTATGTACTGTTACTAACTGGAATTCAAATAGACTTAAATAAACTTTTTCCCGTATGATCAACAAAACATGCATAGTACTTTGGAGGTGCAAAATAAATTTTATTGTGACACAAACAATAATGAGAACAAAAAAGTTGACATCTGTTGGGTGCATAAGTATTCACCCCCCTGTGTCAATACTTGGTAGAACCCCCTTTCGCTGCAATTACAGCTGCAAGTCTTTTGGGGTATGTCTCTACCAGCTTTGCACATCTAGAGATGGAAAGGTTTGTCCATTCTTCTTGGCAAAAAAGATGAAGCTCAGTCAGATTGGATGGAGACCGTCTGTGAACCGCAATCTTCAAGTCTTGCCATAGATTCTCTATTGGATTGAGGTCTGGGCTTTGACTGGGCCATTTTAAGACATCAACATTCTTTAATCCAAACCATTCCTTTGTAGCTCTGGCTGTATGTTTAGGGTCATTGTCCTGCTGGAAGATGAACCTCCGCCCCAGTCTCAAGTCTTTTGCAGACTGCATCAGATTTTCTTCAAGGATTTCCCTGTATTTGGCTCCATCCATCTTTCCCTCTATTCTGACCAGTTTCCCTGTACCTGCTGAAGAGAAGCATCCCCACAGCATGATGCTACCACCACCATGTTTCACTGTTGGGATGGTGTGCTCAGGGTGATGGGCAGTGTTGGGTTTTCGCCACACATAGCGTTTTGCATTGAGGCCAAAAAGTTCAATTTTGGTCTCATCTGACCAGAGCACCTTCTTCCACATGTTTGCTGTGTCTCCCACATGGCTTCTGGCAAACTCCAAACGGGATTTTTTATGGATCCCTTTCAACAATGGCTTTCTTCTTGCCACTCTTCCATAAAGGCCAGATTTGTGGAGTAGACGACTAATAGTTGTCCTGTGGACAGATTCTCCCACCTCAGCTGTGGATCTCTGCAACTCCTCCAGAGTAACCATGGGCCTCCTGGTTGCTTCTCTGAATAATTTTCTCCTTGTCCGACTCTTCAGTTTGGGTGGACGGCCTCCTCTTGGTAGGTTTGCGGTTGTGCCATATTCTTTCCATTTTCTTATGATGGATTTTATGGTGCTCAGAGAGATGTTCAAAGCTCTGGATATTTTTTTATAATCTAACCCTGCTTCATATTTCTCCACAACTTTATCCCTGACCTGTTTGGTGAGCTCCTTGGCCTTCATGATGCTGTTTGTTCAGTAATGATCTCCAACAAACTCTGAGTCCGTCACAGAACAGGTGTATTTATACTGAGATTAAATTGCAGACAGGTGGACCCTATTTACTAATTATGTGACTTGCAAATGTGACTTGTGAATGCAATTGGTCGCACCAGATCTTTGTTAGGGGTTTCACAGTAAAGGGGGTGAATACATATGCACTCAACACTTTTCAGATTTTTATTTGTAAATAATTGTGAAATCCATGTAATATTTCCCCCCACTTCCAAATGATGCACTATTTTGTGTTGGTCCATTACATAAACTCACGATGAAATAAATTTTAATCTGTGGTTATACCATGACAAAATGTAGAAAAGTCCAAAGGGGGTGAATACTTATGCAAGGCACTGTATGAACAACCTATCACACCCCATACACACAGCATCAAACTCATCTCTCAGAGGGGAACTGAGTGATGAAGAGGAGTGACAGCACCACATGCCAGGGTGTGAGATGTGCTGCCTCGTACGTTAGGCTGGTTCTCAAATTGAACATGTCAAGCCTTCGGGGTAAAGTCGCTGGAGGATGTTCACGACGAGAAGTGAACGTCCCACCGCAATATCGCTTATAACCCCAGCCACACTATCTGGAGAGGGGGGCTGACTCACTCACTCACGAGCCACCGTGAGACGCGCAGTTGCGGCTGCAGTGTTTTGACTTTGTTGACATACCTGCTGTTGAGGGTACTGCATGCCACCCATCATCTGACCCCTCCCCTGCATGCCAATTGGATATCGGTGCGGAGGAGGTGACGTGTACGGCTGGCTAGGGGGGTATGGTCCTCCCCCGGGCTGCTGTGGAGTGGAGTAAGGATTGTTGGCCATGCCGTACAGCTGCGATCGCTTCATAGCCATGAAGTCCATGGAGGACACCTGTGGTGGAAAAAAGAGGGATAAATGATGTGTCATCAGATCTTACCTCTTGGCCAATATTTCACCCTCATTCATGACGGTGCTCTGTGATCATCTGAGAGGCGTTCGAGTGATTTCATCCACCGTCTGCCAAGTTGGAAGCCCAGACAGAAGTCCACTCAATGCACACAATCCAAACCACAGCCGCCCTTGATTTATTTAAGAGCTGCACAGCCAGTGGAAGCCTTAAATTACTATATACGGGTCATAAACTAACAAAAAAATGGAATCAAGTAGAAGCAAAGATGAAAAGTTTGCTGGCCGAGGTCCAAAGCAAAATGATTTAATTAAAACCTGAAGCTTGTATCTTTGTTTAAATGTCTGGAAGGGTTTTAAAAGAGTTGTAAATGTTGTATAAAACGATAGGAAACAATAGCAATAAAACCGCTATGGCCTTGTTCCCACAACCACAGTCCAACTGCCAACATTCACTGTAGAGCACTCCCTTCACCTGGCAGAAATCACAATTTCTACATTGAGTTAATAGCTCTTGTTAGTTAAAATTAGGGAACAGGTAAATTTCAAGTTTTGCCGGAATCCAAAAATTGCATTTCAAACCTTATGGGTTTGAATCCCCCAAAGGGGTTTCAGAGCAGTCAAAGTACCTGCTCTCCATGAAACACCTTTGGAGCTATATATAGCTTCTTATAGGAACACAAAAAAACAGAGAGGAAAGGGAAGTTTTCAAGGGCGATTTATTCCTGTGTAAGTATTTCTGAGACTTTTTAGGGGTTGTCCGGGGTCCTCAGCCATTGCGAAACTCTGGTACAGTGCGTCGGGCTAATGCTAATCCGTCACCCGTAGCGGCGTGTATGTCTGTCTGCTGGGTAGATAATGTGGAGTTCTTCTATCTTCCCTTTCCCCTCTCATGCTTCCTCCCTTTTGTCTCCGCCGTGTAGGATCATGTGTGATTTATGACATTTTGCCCCTACTGTTTCTTACACACACACACGCTTTCACTTCTCCTCTCTCATCTCCAACTAACCTCCCCTCCTGCCCCACCTCCCCTCCTTCCTTCTCTATCACCACCACCACCAGCTCCCTCCTCAGTTCCCTTTCTTCTCCCCAACTCAATATCACCTCGTCTAGTGGAGAGGAGAAATTGCTGCTGCCTCATATTGCCGGGCTAATATCGAGAAGACATGTCAGGGGATGGGAGCACTTTATTCAGCAGGTTACGTGCAGACGGTTACGGTGCTCTAGTTTTAAAGTGGTTTTGTCTACTGAGGCATGCGCGTGGAGTAGTTTGGACTAATTCACAGAGCGTGGAGGGGAGAGACGGAGAGCGAGAGGGAGAGAGAGAAAAAGTCTGTTTGGGTAGAGAGAGAGATGGAGAAAGAAAGCCAGAGAGAGACGAATGAGTGCTCTTGGGTGTCCAAAAGTTATTTCGCAGTGTGGAGGAGTGTGTCAGCGTGCGTTTGGTGTGGAGAGGGGGTCACACTGCAAAGGGTAACATCACAGGATTTCAAGAATCTATACCTGAGGAAGATGGGGAAAAAAAAACCTTTCTGACATTTCTTTTTGTGTTATAATGCCTGTCCTGCTCATGTACTCTCCTCTTTACTTTGCCATGTATGAAGCTGCTAGAAAGTAGATCATTCCCCACGCTGCAGAGGCTGGAGTCACTGAGTAATAGCAGCATGGTAACATACAGTAAAATGAAATATTTAACCACTGGAAGAAATTGACACCTCATCTGACAAAATGTTTGCCAGCAATCAAGTAAAGCACTTCAGGGAATATTCAAAGTTATGAGTCATTTTGCATATAACCTGATTTTTGATTTTAAAGATTGTATTTTTTAAATATTTATTGATGAAATTAAGGTTCAAGAGGTAACATTTATTTAAAGAAACCTTTTTGAGCAGAAAACCTTGAATCATCACAGTATTTGTCTCCTTAAAGCTCAGTGAAAGATGCAGAGCCAGGCTGAACAGGAGAGCGACCTAATAACTTCATTCACGATACAGCAGCTAAACAGAGTTAAACTAATTGAACACCAAAGGAGGTTTTTAGACGCGTTGGCTGTGCTAAAACTGACACCGGTCATATGTTTCTAATGTTAGGTTAATGGTGTTTTGCTGCAGGGAAGCACATGACCTGCCTAAATGTTTTTACACACAGACACACACACAGGTCCCTATGCAGTGAGAGGACGTCACTCTCCAGGTCTGAAAAATCCAGGGCACTGTGCCACCTGTGATATGGGCGGAAACACACACACACACACACACACACACCCCTTCCCTAACTCTACGTCAAGTTCACCAATCCATCTCAAGAGGTCCTGCGTTTGCCAAAAAATGCTGAGTGCAACACAAGTAAATTCTCTCACACGTACGCCTGAAATGCACGTTAACTGCTGCACTTAGAGAGGCACTGGACACGGAAAACAACTTCAGAGTTTTGGGAGCGGAGGAGAGGATGCTCGATTAAACACACACACACATGCACGCACAAACAAGGACAGAAACGTGTTAGCACCGGCTCTCTCTCCCGCTCTGTCACTCACACACTTGTGAGGGATTCTTAAATAAAGCAGCTGCAATAATATAGAGCTATCTGACACGTTGGTCCGTCTTCCACACATGGAATTATCCACACCTATCCACAGAGAAAAAAAAAGAAGACAATTCTCTGCCTCCCCAAATGGAGCTTCATATCTGCTCTCATGACAAGTTCCACTAAATGAGATTTCAGCCCACTGCAGCCTTTACCTCGAGACGTGCCCACCATTTCCCTCACACCACTAGGCACAAAAATAAGGACAATAATTCTTGACAAATTGAAACATTATTTTTTTCCTACCCTCAGAGAAAGGCTGTACTTAGAAAAAAAATTATGAATATGACACAAAGTGATTTCGTGTTTTTTGCCAGGAGGGACAGCAGCAAAAAAAGATGGGAAAAAAACTAGAGGATATACAAAGAAATTGTTTTTTTTATTTTATTCAAATGCGTTTTTCACTTTTGTTCATCTGGGCATGCCGTTCAATGGAGGTGGGGGAGGAGGCATGGGAGACAATAGTAATTCAATGGCTAAATTTAAAATTCAATTTATGAACTCCTCTACAATGTTCTGACTCTCTCTCTCCCTTTTTTTGCAAAACAAAGCCATTAAAACGGAACATGGGTGAAATTACTGTGGGGTGAAACCTGCTAAATTGCTTTTCTGAGCTCAGTCAACGGCATTTTTATGTTGCGAAAATAATTTTTACTCCTTCTCGCTTTAATGTGCTAAGTTGTTAATCAGAAAGAGACCAAATGCTCGACACAAAAGGGCCGGGATATGTGGATTATGAGACACAGACTGGGATCAAACAAACATAAAACAATATTGGTAAATGGTTATTATTCCAATTTCATTTTGAATGTGGGGAATTATTGGGGGAAATATTCAGATTTATCAGCCGTGGTGAATGAACGTGTTGTAGCAGGCCTAGGGTGCGCGCACACACACACACACACACACACACACACACACACACACACACACACACACACACACACACACACACACACACACACACACACACACACACACACACACACACACACACACACACACACACACACACACAAACAAACGCACACACACACGCACACACACACGTTGTCCCTCTGGCTATTGCTACCCATGTCCTTCACACTAGAGGACCAAATCATCACCAGCCCTTCATTTCAGTTATTTACAATCTGCAAACACACACACACACACACGGACACACTTAGCAGGTGTAGCAATAATACAGAGAGGTCAATCTACAATCTCATAAATGAGTCCGCTTTTTCTGACGTAAACAGCATGTTGGTCTTCATACAACCAACACTGAAATAGAAGATGTTCCCTCTTCTGTTCTTTATGGGCTGCTTTATTGAGCAGTGGCTACTTCAGAAATAGTTTAGACATCGAAAGAGCAATTTAGTGAACTGTTATGATCCCTGGTCATTTAACTTCCCTAATAGGTAACAGTTTAGACTGGTACTCTACACATCTATATATTTAACTGCTTGGATACTCCTGAGTCTTCAGTGTGATGTGCAAAAAGGAACAGGATCCCTATTTCTCAGGTATTGATTATCTTCTCATTTTCTCGGATGGACAAGTGCAGAATCCCGCCTTTTATTCCTGTGTAATGAAACCATTTTAGCCTGTGTGTATTTGTGAGGAGAAACAAATAAGGATAATTATTGTCAACGGATCCTCTTTATCCTCTGTGCCGCGTCTGTCTCTGGAGAATCAACATGCTGCAGCCAGAGCCGGCTGGTCTGCTGGGACTATCAGCCTCGTCTTTTATGTTATTTATTTATACCATGCAGCAGAGCGCTCTCCAGTTCCTATTACACTGCGGGGCCCGCCGATGACTGGGCCTCCAGAACAAAGCTCTACATTTCAGGCTTTTTAACCCTGTGCATTTGGGCCTACAGTTTTAAGCAGAAAAAAAATAGAGGGGGAAAGGAGAAGAAGGGAGAGGAGGAGAGGGAGAAAGAGGAGAAGAAGAGAGTCTGCAGCTGTGGGCGAGTACAGATCGAGTTCCATATTAATGTGTGCAAATTCCCCCGCTCCTGCTGACTAAGATTAGAAAAATTAATTTCATGGATGCAGAGACAATACTGATGTCATCAAGCGGAGAGGAGAGGAGTCGCGCGCTGTTAACTCCTCCTTGCCCGGCTTCCAAGAGGAATAGATCCCTTTTTCTTATCGGTTCATCATTTCATTTCACTGCCTGTATTAAAGCAAGTTCATAAATACTAAATACTGACAATGAACTACAAGTTAGCGTGGACAGACCTTCTTCTTTTTTATGAATTTATCCTAAAAGCAGAACTTTTTGTGTAAGTGTGTAGTGAAGACTCTGAGCTGTGTGCATGCTGGTGCTCCCTTGTGACTGCTGCATCGCTAAGAGGACTAAATCCAGTGAATTATGTCCTGAAACACAATCTCGTCCTGCATCTCTGTGCGCACGCCTTGTTAGTAAAGAGGCTCGTGACGAATGACAGCGCCAAGACTGCCACTGGTCCACGGGGAGCTGGGTAGAGCCAAACTGCCTTTCGTCAGCCCTGTATGCCTGGATGGCACGGGCAGCTAGGCATGAAGGCTGGCTACCTATGAACAATCATCTGAGGGGAGAGAGAGAGACGTGCAGGCAGTGACAGCCATAGAGGGGATGAAAGGGGGTGTGTGGGGGGGGGGGGTACACGAGCGCAGTATACGTTTGGCAATAACGTCGCGAGTTGAGAAAGAAAGGGAAACACAGAGAAGCCAGATAACCGGCTGCTGTTATGCGTCCGACTACCGTGCTTTTGTGCTTGGCGCAATGCACATAATTGGTCTCTCTCCGGCGTTGTCCTTGGAGCTGTTGATCGGCGTGCCCTCTGCGTTTAACACCAATATTTACACCACACACAAACACACATACAAACATCATGGTGCTAGGAAACGCACACCCACCCTCTCCCATCCAACCCCCTCCCGTGCACATCAGGAAAAGTTGCCGGGCGTTCGGTTCATCACGGCCGGCGCTAAGAGAAGATTGAGGTGGGGGGATGGGAAGAGGAGAGGAGAGGAGAGGAGGGAGGGAGAGGAGAAGGAGGAGCGAGGCTGCTTCATCTGTCTCGAGTGAGATTGGGGTCGCGGGTTCGCCGGAGCCCTTTTCCTTCTCCGAGATGGAGCAAAAGAAGGAGCGGAGAGAGAGAGAAAAAAAAACTCAATGACAAAACGAGATGTGCCTGACATGCCGGCGACACGTCATTAGAGAACGAAAACAAATAAAATGCAATTTTCTGCAAACAGTACAGGAAACATGTGGAAGAACAGAGGCTGCAAATTTGCCAGGAAAAATCTCCTGATAATGTGTTTTCTGAAGAGGAATGAATTTATTTTGATTTCCACCGGACAAGAAGTAAGAGGGATGAACGGAATAAAAAATATAAACACACACTGGGACTAAACACTTCCAGGGGACATTCTGTTGTGTTTTTCAAGTTTGGTCAAAGATCTAAATTCTTCCTTTGCCTCTAACATGTTGACTGTTACAAGTGCTGAGCATGTGTCTTTAAACCATATATGACAAACTGCTACAAACCAGCTGCGTCTCCCCTTCAGTAAATTTAAATGCATTCAGGAAATAGCCGTAACTGATGTGGAGGAGTGCGAGCCTCACTACATTCCCAGTCTTTTCTTGTCTCTCCGTCCATGTGCGCTTCCTGCCTGTCGTGACCCTGGAACAGAGGAGAGACGCTGAAAAAGCCCATTTCTTCTCAAGGCCGTGGTGGAACGAGAGGAATGCGCTCCCTCTCAAACTTCCCCAGCCCGCAGAACCCCATGTAGAGATGCTGTTACACAACCAAATGAGAGAGAGAGAGTGAGAGAGAGAGAAAAAACGGGGGAGGAAAATGACAATAACTCCATCTGCCCCAAAGAGCGAGAACAGGCTATTTGAGTAAACGCGCTGCCCTTTTTGCTTCCCACGTCTCCCGGAGCAAAGCCAAAATGCTCATATTAAATATGCAGGCTCGATTCCCCCCCTTTTATTCAAGGAAATCACCACCTTTGCTAATGGAATGGTATTGGAGAGGAACTGCGTTTCTACAGCCTGGATAATTATGAACGAGGTCCCGTATCACCAAGTGTGTTTATGAATTAGCAATGGTTATTCATGATATTGTGCTCAGAGTAGGGTGAAAATACATAAGTGAATACTAAGCGAGCAGACCAACAGAAACGATGTTAAAGGGTCCTAAGGGGGCTTTCTCTGCCATCCATTAGTCTTCCCTGTAAGGCAAAGCTTAACAAGCTCCTGTGGCTGGGAGGCTGCCCATTGAAGGAGAGGGAGGAGAGTAAATTAGGATTTTGAAAGGCCCATCTAAAGTAAGTCCTAAATAAGTCCCACTCCTTGTTATTAAGCTCTTTTCCACCTTTCCACCTTGAAAACAAAGTCTTTTAGGTAATTAATAAAAAGCGAATGCACTGTGTCTATAAAAAGAAAGTTGTCAAACTAGGTCACACCCGTGGTGCAGCTAAAGAGGCTCCCCACTAAAAAACAAGGATTTACATTCATGCTGCTTGTTTTGGAGCACTGCCCAGTCCTCCAGGGTGGAATCATCCATATTTCTCCGGTGGGTGATCCATCACTTAAAATAAATAAATAAAAATATAAAATTAAAAAAAACAAATAACAAACAGATATCCTGACCTTCCTTCCTCAGGCGGATATTAGATACTCATTAGAAGTCACCTGAAACAATTTGAACCAAATTGATTTCATTATCGGACTCGGCACGACACAAGAGGGCCGCACGTCTGATAGCTCAGCGGGAAATTTACAAAGTTAATTAGAAAAAAAATTGATTTTCATATAAAAAAAATGTCCCCTCAGCTCGACCATCATGAAGTGACACGAGAGAGGGGGGGGGGGGGGGTCTGTTGATGTTCAGTGCGGATGCGAACACAGCTGGTTGGAGGCGCGAATATTGTCACTGGAGCCAGAAAATGTATTCCAGCTTTCAAGTGTGTGTGTGTGTTTGTGTGTGTGTGTGTGCGTGTGTGTGGCTATGACAGATTGTGTAATAGCACATGTTATGGTACTGCTCTTTCCCTCCATCTCCCCTGCACCAATATCTCTTAACCTCCTGCATATATACACTCAAACTCACATGCAGCTTCTTTTTCTTCTACACCCTCCAGGTACCAGTCACTGCCACGATAGCAGCAGCAGACATGGCCTCAATGTTACCCTGTAATGCATGTGAGCCTCCACTCTTCCGCCTTGCTGTGAAGGCTTCCCCAGAAACGGTTTTCCTCGACCCGGGTTAAGGGCCCTGGAAATGGGTTTCTCTCCCCCCGCGGCCCCTCCAGGTCACCCTCTGTGAGGCCCTAGGCTCTGTGAGCCCGGGCCAGGCCTCTTCATCTCCTGGGCCCTGACTGGGAATCAATCACTACCGAGGCTGGCCGGGAACTTGAGGTGGGGGAGCTGGGTTCGATCAATGAGAGGCTCCAGGCTTGTGGGAGCCCTGATGCATGGTCTGACTGCACATTCACACCCCTGACTCACACTGAACTCCACCATTCACTCTTATTATTGCCATGCCCGGGGGGCAGCTATGTTTAAGGTGAAGCGGGGGTGTCAGACTATATGAATAACATATGACTTAGAAAATTGATTGATATTTGCAATTAATTGGCCGTAATTACATTTGGATACGATCACATGGAAACTGTCTGTTCATATACCTTCTTTGCACGGTACCAATCCCTTTGTAATTATTTTCTTTTCCATCTTTTTCATTAGCTAATTTGTTTTTTGCAAAATGAAATTGATAACCAGCTAAATTTTACAGTGATTAGATTCAGCATTTAGTAGCCGCAAAATCTATACTGGAAAAAGTCACATTGTGGCCAGAATAAGTGCCCTGATCATGAGTTGTTTTACACACTGAACCTTGACCGACCTTTTATGTTCAGGTTTTTATTAAAGGCCAGACATATTAAAGGAATGCACATATTTCCCCGGAGAGGCGGCAGATCCTTTGGCTGCAACACACAGATTTCACCATGTGTCAAAATCGGTGAAAGAATGTATGTGTGTGTTTGTGTGCGTGTGTGTGTGTGTGTGTGTGTGTGTGTGTGTTTGTGCGTGTGTCTATTGTATGTATTCACCCTGGCTCTGTACATGCAGAGCAGTGTATGTTTTACACTATACAGTTCCTCGTTAAATGATTTTGGAATACAATATGAGTAAACACACACACACATACAAATCAGTATATTTACAACTATAAAGACACAGATTGTATGTGAATGCCTGCCAATATCACTGAAATGTGAGGGGTTTTTTTGTAGATGTGTGCATGTCTTGTCTATTGTATCTTTTCACACATTTGGCAACGTGAAGCAGAGAATGTTTTACATGCTAAAGCAGGTCAAAGTTATTATAAAAACAATATGAGTTAACGATACTTGTGAACATGCATGGATATGAATGTACGCACAAATACCATTGTATTAAGCAACTATAAATGCACAGCTTGTCTGTGAATGTCTGCCAATATCAGTGAAACATGTGTATACGTTTTTGTTCATGTGTGCGTGTTTGTGTGTGGGTGTGTGGAAGCGTTTGTGATCATTGTGTACCATCTGTGTCCAGATGTTGTGTAGAGAGCAGGCTGCGTGGACAGCCAGACAGTTGGCAGGCCTTCTGACAGGCCTGTGTTCCTTATTGATAGAGGGATCACAGAGACAGAGGAGTCAGCCGTGCTCAGCTAGACCACAATATTGGCCTCTCTGCTGTTATTCATCCCAGTCAGCCAGGAGAAAATGGGATGTTCTGAGCCAAGTTTATAGCTGTCAGATCTGGGCCAAATAGGAGTTGAATAGGTTTCAAACATTTGGAAAACAGCATGAGGAACGTTTGATTTGTCATACAGATGCAGCCAGATTATTGTGCCAGGGCTAAAGAATTTCATTGTATTTCAATTCTGACAAGGATTTTAATACAGATGACTATAAAGCTGAACCTGAGTGGTTCGACTGGTTTCTGATTGTTTGTGGAGGTGAATTTGAGGTATTGCATGTGCAGAGAATACTACATGTTTACTTTAATCTCTGTATTTAGGAGGTAAAGCAGAAACTGAGTAGATCAAACAAATCAAATACTTTTGATGTCCAGAGGCTATTACCATACTAAATGTATCCTAATTCATACATTCTTTTATATTTCATTGTTTTGTTCTTAAAGTTCTACATCTTGTAGAGTGTCTTATGTGCTTTATAACTCGTTGCTGTAATGTCCACCAATCTAAAAATGCAATAAAAATGCAAATACACCAAACCTACAGTAATCCCAAGGACAATGACAATAAATACTTCTTGGAGTAAAGGCCAAGACAATCTTGCACGTTACACCACTTTCTGTACTTTTAAGCATCTAAAAAAAGGCATCTGGTGGATGCTTACTTTCTATTATAGCCTTGCATATCTGTCTTCCTGATCCCGGAACACATGCCATCTTTCTTCCTGGGCTCATGCCAGAATTATGAAGCAGGGCCGACGTTTATGGAGGGCAGACCTTTTTTTTCCCGGAGCTTTGATCCAGAAAGTTCTATAGCCTATAGTTTTGCAGGGGTCATCTGGGAGCAGCCATGTGGGCAAGCGGTGTGTGTAAGTGAAAGCATATTGAGCTCCTCATATTTAAACAGAGCCTCGGAGGCTACTACAAAATAAGGCCTTTGGTTTGAGGGGTTGTTAAAGTGCATGTTGGGTGAGTGCGCACGTTTGCGAAGGCTACTCATCCGGGTGTGGGAAAGGAGGAGCACCTCAGCACTGATCATTGAGAAAAAAAGAGGAAAAACAAAAAAGATTTGGAGGCCAACCCCAAATTTCATCAGGCAGTATCACGGCTCTCCTATCTGTCACTTCTCTTTCATCAAACTCCTCCGTCCCCTATACAAATTATTCATGCCAGCAGCTAAATATATTCAAACCATTCTGTTTACTTTATTACTCCACTTTTATTCTGCTCTTTTCCCCCCATTTGTTTACAAGAATAAAAGCCTACTCTGACAGAATTATCCCTCTGCACAACAAAAATAAATCACAGCGCTTGCATACACATCATTCACATTCAAAGAGCACAGCTAAATTATAGATGGCCCCTTTCTCCCCAAATATGCATTTCATTAGCATTTCCTTCGCCTGTTGTGTTTTTTTCCCTCTGCCCGCTTGTGTGCACGACCAACTGATGTATGTGTGTGCGTGTGTGTGTGTGTGTGTGTGTGTAGTTGCCTAGAGAATGGGAACAGACTTGCTACAAAGCAGGACGCGTCCCCTTTCCCAAGCCTAATTTAGGATTCAATTACAATACTCTTTAAAAAGCGTCGACTTCGCAATTAATTATTTTAAGATTAGCCTGACAGTAATGGGCCTCCCACCGACGCAGCCAGCCCATGACTGGCTGCCCGCACCCCAGGACCACTCTGTCTATCCACATACACTCTATTCACACACACACACACACACACACACACACACAAACACACACACACACACACACACACACACACACACACCTTTCTCTTTCTCCCCTTCATTCTCTACCTCTCCCCTTCACACTTTTAGCCCGCCTCATCTCCATCTTCCTCTCCTGAGGAACAAGAGATAAATCTTTCTCGCCCTCACCTTCATTTCCTCCTACTAACTATCTTTTGTTACTTTGTGTCGTGCTCTGATCTCATTGACGGTTGCTGCACAATTGATATTGCTTCAGTACGGCAGACCCCTTTTTATGAGCCACAAGGGCCTTCTCCCACGTCCTCCTGCGTCCCCAGCAAACTGACGGATGAGCCCTGCGACAATGCGCGCACACACGTAAACACTCGTGCTCATACATACGAGAGCATGCACAGCCGTCTGTCACCACTGCTGCCAGGGGTAAGCGGGAAAAAAACATGCCGCCCTCCTCCGCCCGCTTTGATTGGAGCCAAGCGAAGCATTTTTTTCCCCCCCTTCCTCTCCACTTCTCTTTTTTCTCTCCTTGTTTCGGAAATGAATGTCATCATCCATCCCCTTCCTCACTCCCCTGCAAGTCCCCCCCACCATCCACTCCCCAGGCAAACTCCAGCCAAAGCCCCGGATTCTGATTATTTAAATATTTGATATGTAAGCTGTCATAAAATAAATGTCACAAGAGGGAAAAGGAATGGATATGTTGGGTATGGGGAGAGAGGCCATTATGGATAATGGTTTCTGATGTACACTGCAACCCCCCCCCCCCCCTCTCCCCCCGCACACACACCTCATGCAACCCTACCATACAGACAAACCTGCGCAAGACGGAGCCGAGAGACACAGTCTGAAGCAACAGGGGAATAGATGGAGCGGAAGCATGTAAAATCTGAATGTGTGTGCGAGTGTGTGTGTTGTGTGTATATATACACAACAAAGGCAGAGATGCAACAGCACACACACACACACACACGCAAATGCGTTCGGCTAGCGATATGGAAAATAGGCCCTCCCATGCACAATTGACTTCTAATACATTGTATACTCCTCAAACCATCCATTTACCAGGCATTGCAATTTCAGGAGCCCTGAAAGCAGCACTTTGCAAGCACTTTGCAAAATACCTTAAAAAAATCTCCAGCCTTGACAAATATTCTCTCCCTCACTAACTGCCAGTTCTAACATGTCTGTTAAAGTGACAACACAGCCTTGTTCCCCGCTATATTGAACATTTCTTTATTGAGTTGCAAAGATTTCCATGTTGGACACAAGATTTGGTGCTGCCTACTGTTTCAACACCCTGCCGCAAATACCTTTCGCAACACACACACACACACACACCTCTGACCATCTTCCAGCTAGTGGCACCCGAAGGATTACACGGCTGTGACAATTTCACCCAGGAACTGATCAAAAAAAAGGTAGGCGGGGTGAATAATTGAAGCGCAGCTGCTGAGAAAGAGACAGAGTAAGAGAGATTCTCTTGGTGAACAACCTTGAATTTCTCCTTGATGTCGAGATGCTAAAATATTGCAGATCAGCACAAAAAAACCTCTAATTAAGAATAAAAATCGTCGCAAAATTAGTGCTGACGGTATATTGGCTTGGCATTTCAGGTTCTTTTATTCTCAGACCTTTGCCTATAACAACCTCCCTGGTCACATAGAAGAGCTGCGGGAGGAGTGAGTGACATTAGAAGAGGAGCCAAAAGTCAAAGAGAGGCTTTGCCACATGTTGACCTTCATCTCCTTTAAATGGTCAACAGTGTTTTTCCCATTTGTCAGGAATACCTGTAAGATATACACCTGCAGCTTTGCCTTATAATGCACACACACACATACACATCTATACTAAGCCCCTACATTGACCACTCAACTATAAACGTTTACCTCCACCACACAAAAATACACACCTCTGCATGCCATCACATACAGTAGGTTCATTTACACACACTATTACACTTTTATATACATACTCTCCACATACACACATGCCCCCTACTTACCCTCTACCCCCTTCAGAGTCGGGTCAGGGTGCCCTCCAGAGCGCCTCGCCCTCTTTGCTGTTAATTACCACTAATTGGCCCAGCTCGCTTTTTTCCCCCTGCTATAATGGAACCATTCATCTTTACTACTTAATGAGTAGGCACCGTCGTCACCAGCCAAGGTCACCCACAACTAGCATCCAAAGAAAGAAAGAGGTTTAGAAACAATTGAGGAAGGAGAGGAAAAAGAAGAAGCGGCGGAACAGAACAGTAGAGAAAGATGGAGGAGTTGTACATGCTTTGAACAACCAAAAGAGTAAACGTGCATTCGCACGAGGTTTTCATTTTATGACTCTAACGTTTGGAATGTGCCCAATGTGTAAAGAAGTTCAGAAATGTCTGGGAGCTGTGGGAGTCGGCAGTGTCCAAAACACAAACCACAACACACACGGGGAATTTCAAAAGACAGACTAATTAAAATACGCGTTATATTAAGTGCGTGAGACTACGCTTAAAGCATAGTCTCACGCACTTAATAGGAGCTGTAAAAATGAAATGTATTTTTTTAAACGCGGGGAGAGTTTCTCCTATGCTTTATGCAAACATAATAATTATCAAAACAATCACTCCGAGTGTCAGTGCCGACTCCAGGCCCAGCGGGAGAGGGCAACACGTTAGCTACCATACAACATCTAATTAACAGTGAAAGCTTTAAATATTAGTCTAGTGGATGCTTTGTATTCGTTTCCGTTGTTAGGAAAAAGTAAATGAGCCTTATTACTAAACAAAATAATAAAACCGGCAGCATTTCCCGCTAAATTGATGATTTTATTTTTAATTATTTTTATTTTTTTCCCGTTATGCTATAAGTCACAGTTTGGTAAAAACTTTTATCTCAACCTTCACCGTAGGAAAAGAAAAAAGGGTCTGTTGCCAGGTCAAGTACTGCCCACTGAATAATAAGAAGTTTTCTCAGTACACAGCCAAGTTGTCCGCAACTCGCCGGTCAGACAAGACAACAATGTCTCACATTTTCTAACTGGCAGTCTGCTGCCAGTCTTTGCCTCAGGTACAGCGGAGGAATGTTTCAGGCTCAAGCATCATAATTTGTCCTGGCAAGTGATGGCAAAAAAATCTGACAACCAGCCATTTTCCTTGGAAACATCTTTCCCCCGTCAGAGGAGTCACATTGCGTTGCGGATTCCTCCTCTCCAGTCTCATGTGGCAGAGCAGTGGCACATACAGTCATGTGCTCCTGCAGCGCCGTGGCGATCAGCGTGGCACGACAATGTTTGTAAATGGGACGGTTGTCTATGGATTATGTTAATGTGGTATTCCACACTCCCCTCTGGCAGGCGTCTGACATTACAGTAACCTTTGCATGTTTAGCCAACAGTAACTATGGATGTTCATTGAGTGAGGGAGACGCACGTGCACGCTTGCACTTAGAAACACACAGGCTCAGTTGTACAGAGAGATTAACTGTGCACAGCGAACAACTGCTCTTGTGAACTGTATTGATATCTTTTTTGGAAGGAATTAACATCTTAAAGAAATAAGACATTCAAACACCGATATAAAGTTCACTTGTGTTCTCGATATCTAATCCAGTTCATCCAGTTTGTGTCAGAGGAGTGGCTGGAATGTAGAACGTTAAGTCTGTCCATATTAGAGGTGTGTAAGGAAAGAAAATGAGACAAATATCGAGAATAAATATCTGCTGTCCACACCCAGTGCAACACATTGCAAAATAAATTGCTAACATAACATCTTCTCCGACACACACACACTCTCTCCAGTGACCAGTGTCAAACTATGCATATGTGTAGGTGTGTGTATATCGCTGTGTTTCTGTGTTTAGAAGAGGATGTGGTGTCAAGTTGTTTCCTAAAGTGCTGTTATGAAATTGATCTTAATGAGGAAGAATTGAGCCAGCAGTGACCACTAGTGTTCTGTTGTGACTGGTGTCTATAAATCAACAACAGCAGAGGCACACCAGCTTCGCTCTCACAAACACACTGGCTGGGGAAATATGTGCTTGACGTGTGTGTTTGTGTGTGTGACAGAAAAGGACTAAGAGGGAGAAAAGGAAGTGGGAGTTGCAGAAAAAAAGAAACAACTGGAAGAAAGAGATAAAACTCATTAACAAAAACTCGGTATCCCATCGTTTTTCTATTTTTGACTCTCTGTGCTTCACATGCGACATTCACCGTCTAACTTGTTTTATTTGGCTTTTTTTTTTTTGTACCTGAGAAAATTGTCCCACCATGCCAGCGCTGATTAGGATCAACTAAAACCAAACAGACGCGTTGACTGGAGTGTACAGTCTGGAAACAGAGACAGGAGTGCGGAGGCTTTGAAGTGTAAAGTGACAGATGATGATGGTGATGATGATGATCATGTTGATGATGATGATGATTTTCTCACAGGCTGGTGAGAGGATGGGAGGAGAATAGTAGCAGTTTCTATGTCAAGCCACACAGAGACACACACACACACACACACACACACACACACACACACAAACACACACACTCGCTATGTGAATTACAAATTGGCTTCTATGGAGCAGTAGTACGAATAGAGATACATCGTTATGTTGACATTTTTTTATCATTTAACTGACATTTTTGCTGTACATTTTGGGAGCAAAAGTACGTACGTTGACAAGTTACACCACCATATTGTAACTGTCTGTTCTAATACACACTTTTCAAATGAAACGTCTTCAGGCGAATTCTGACAGTGAAGACATAAGCCTGAATTTACATGACAAGGAAAGCCTCTGTGGATTTGTATATAAAATTGATTTCACGCTTACCTAATTTGAAATAAAATATTTTTGTTACCGTTTATCTTTGCTTATGGTATGAGCAGAATTTCTAATAATATATTATAATACAAAGTTGCAATGGAAAGAAAAAAAAAAAATTCTGAATCCGTAAAAACTAAATACTAGAATTAACTCTTAGCTCCAGTCAAGTTGCAAGTTAAATGGTCATAATGTCCCTCCCTGAGTTATGGCGTGAAGCAAAGACACGTGAACAGTATGATGTCCCAGTGAAGTTGACCCCTGACCTTTTGGATATAACATTTTTTCACTTCATCATTTGGTCATATTAGACAATTTTGTCGTGACTAAAATGTATTCATAATTAGTTCCTTGGATTATTGAGGTATGGTCATAAACATGTGACATCACAGTGACCTTGACCTTTGATATATGACGACCAAATTCCCAGTGCTTTTGTGCAAAATTTGAAGAAATTTAAATTAAAGTTCTACACAGATAACACTTTCAAGGGAATGGGACTGATGGATGGAGGTACATAAGAAAACAAGTATGAAAAAACTGGCAACCTGAAAACACTATGCCTCTGGCTACGGCTGTCAACAGGCATAAAAAACTCCCATGATAATCTGCCAATTATCCTCTCCTCTTCACTTTTGTAGCTGAACTGTCGAAACAGGGATAGTGCAAAGCTTGAGCAGAGTTTGGCTGGATATCATGCTGTATCTTTGAACTGCAGTTAATTGCCGCAATCACAAAATTGCTCATTTCTAGCGGGGACTGACCTTTTGTGTTTACCATTTTCCTCTACTGCATCATGACCAAAGAGCATACCAGGAAAGAAAAGGCAGCATCTACTGAAAGTGGGACAGTGTTTCAGTAGTGGCCCTCAGACCTGTTCACTATACTGTATTAATATTCAATAGGATACGCTGGCTGTCTAATACCTCTGAATCAACTGCTTATCAATTGGGAGACTGCGCTGGCTGCTGAGAGCCAGCGTCAGAGAGACGGATAAGAGAGAAAACAGTAAAACTGTCTTTAAAAGAGAAAACAATATGTAGAGAGAACCATCTGTTTAAAACCTATACAGTTAACTTTTGTTCATCTGCCTAGAAAGGACAGACAGAAAGAAGGAAAGAAAGAAAGAACCCCCCCGGGACAGAGGAGGAGGTCCCTACATTCAGCACCTCCACGTGGCTAATTAGCATATGTGAAGGTCAGGGTGTTGGATTTGGAGTGGTGGGGGAAGTTTGGGGCACCACCACAGAACCCACCGCCATGAGTTTGGCGCACGGCCAGCTACACACATACACACTATTAAAGTGAGGAAAACCAATATATGCGAGTGGGGACGACAACTTGTAAAAACTTCCTTTTTTTGCTCCCATTACTCCGTGGGGTGAGATCCAAAGGGAGAGGATTCCTTGTGCCGACAGTTGCCAGCATCACTGAACTGAGATACCGGTTCTGGGCCTGTGTTACTCTCTCTCTATCTCTCTCTCTCTCTTTCTCTGAACTCGGCCAGACCCATTCCTGAGGAGTCAGCGGCGCTCCATGTGACTCACTTCAAATATCACCTACATTTACACATCTCCGGCTTTCCCACATGCACACTTTCTCTGCTCACACAGGGAAGACAGCAACTTAGGTCTCCATGCAAGAGTGTTTATGCAAATCATGACCTATTTAGACAGAATAACAAATGTAGGTTCAATGAAAAACACATGAAACTAATGAAAGTACACCAGATAATGGCCATTGCTTTTTAAATGAGTATCAATGAAAGTGTATTTTGTGAATTCATAAGGACTAAACCAACCCTTTTTCTACCATGTAAAGCTATCGGGTTCATGTAGAAATTGTAATTACATGATGCAATACTGAAGAGAGCCTCTCATTATTCTAGGACTCAAGCTACATGAAATATGACCAGTTAGTGAGCTGGCACTTCAAAAACAACAATAATAGGTTTGGCACTATTTCATTATTGGATTTCATAATAAACAAATAGTTATAATAAACATTAATTTGGTTAACTGACTAAGTGAAATGTTTACAGTAACATTTTTACAGTTAATTGTTTTGATAGATACATGTCTCCACACTTAAAGTAAAACTTCCTAATAATTATAATGTGTTAAATCTGTAGCTTATTGCTGCATCGCAACAAATATCAGACCTGATAAATCCCAGAATGCCAGTGGAATGCTCTGTAGTTTTCACAGACGGTCATCTGGGTAGAATCTACCACTGCTGACATAGACTAAAAAAAGGTAATGAAATGAAATTGAAATGACAAATGAATAATTCAATCAATTCAAAAGTATAAGTAGTATTCTCCCATAAGGACACTGAACTTTCTCGCTCAATATTGCTGTGAGTTTAGATTTTTCTGCTCCCTCCTGCCACCGACAGATCAGATAAGACGAAGCTGTGAAACAGCTGACAACAAATCAACGCCTGCATGCAGTAATTAAATCCTTTCCTCGGGGCATTTACACATCAACCTTTGACTCCAGGGGATGTTGTGAGTGCACAGTGGGGCCAGGCAGAAAAACTACAATTATTTTATTAGCCTGCTAATAATACATGAGATTCTGTCTAGTGATGCGACTGGACATCCATGTCCATTTTTTTTTTCTTTTTTCTTATTTTTCAAACTAAGAATTAAATGGAATCAACATGCAGACCAGGGATAACCCAGCCTGCCAATTACCTACACAGGCTCTGTGTTTCATCCAAGGAAGATGAAGAACGCTGTGCGGGGTCCTTATCGGACGCAACAGAGCAAATTAAAATTTCACTCTGGTGTTGCTAATCAGCACTGCGCTTGTCGGCCAAGACAGAGATGTAAACAAACCAACGTAAGCAAGCGACTGACGGGGGGGCAGAGAGCGGCGGACAGAGAGAGAGAGAGAGAGAGAGAGAGAGAGAGAGAGAGAGAGAGAGAGAGAGAGACGCACATTGTGAGAGGGGATGGGTTGAGGTTGGACTGCTTAGTGCTGACGAGGGGGCTTTAGACTGCTCCTGCCTGTAAACACACACACACACACACACATACACACACACACACACACACACACACACACACACAGAGAGAAAAGACATGCTCAAGGACACACACCCACAGTAACAAGAGAGGCCCAAAACAACACACACACACCTGCCTGCCCATTTCCTGACCAGAACCCATGGGCTGTCCGTGCGATGCAGATCATGTACCATAAATTAGATTCCAGCAGCCACAGTCAGGCCCATCACTATGCACAAGGCTCCCTGAGATACCCGCATAATACAATGTGACATTGATGCATAGCTCCCATTATAAAGTCTTTGTTCGTATCACACTAATAATTCATAAGAGAGAAATGTAAACAGTATGCACTGGAGAGCACTGCAAGAGGGGATCATTTCAAGGTAAGCAAGTTACCAGTGCTGGGTTTGGGTCTCGTCTTTGATATGTAGAACTACTGAGCTTTGATTTCAATTCTCAAAAGAAAAACAAAGGCGAAACACTGAGCATAATGGTGCCAAATTAGTAGAAACTGTAGATATCCATTCATTTTTGTTTTATTAGGTCAGATTCTAAATGAGTTGCTGCTGTAATTATCTAAGCAACAACACTGTTTCCAACTTGCTAGGCCCTCATTATTATCTACTAATTACTTTTATTGTTCTCTGCGTGAGTTCTGATTAGTGGATAAAGGACGAACCCTTGTTACAGACAGAAAACGCTGTTTCATTTATGATACAAACTTAAATAAGTCATTAGGAGTTCATATATGCTCTGATATTTACGAACTCATGCTGTGAGCGAGAAAGGGAAAACACATACGCATTGTGTAAAGCAGGTGAAGTGCATTCAAACAAACACTCAGACAGAAGGTCACAACATGAAAACATTGAATGTTGTTCTGTTTTCCCTCAATCAAATAGGCCATAGTAATTTAAAAAACTAGGACAATGTCATTGTGATGAGAGAGTGGATTCATCTCACACAAACGCATCTAAATAACATATCTCATGCAACTCTGGTGTAGGTGCACACATACAAACATACACACATATTGGGTTGGGGCTCTGTGTTCATTTTGGTGAGAGGCCAGACAAGTGAGTGTTTTGGGGGGGCAGTGTAAATGAGGTGCACTCCTGAAGAGAGGCGGTGGGGAGGGAAATTGAATTTGAAAGAGGGAAACTGTGCCAACAGGTGACAGAGGCATGCTCCGACCAAACGCACTCTGAAGTGAAGCGCAGTCATATCACGGGGCCAATTTGGAAGCAGTATTATGCACTACACCGCTCGCCTTTCTCACACAGCCTGTCAGTGCACAGGAGAGCAGTGCTGCTGCTCCAAATATGAATTAAACATAGGGCTTTTGTAGCGTGAATATACTGCTGCTGAAATGTTGGTAGAGTCAAGAAAAAGAAAAAAAACAGCAGCACATGCCATTACTCCTAAACGGGGAAACTGAAAAATGGAAGGAAAAAAAACATTTGCAAAATAAAATGTTAAATGTAAGATTTGTGTAAGGGACCGGTTTGTAGAACTCGTTGGCGCTAAGAAACTGAATATATTCGAATATGGCTCATAGAACTGTATTTAACTGTAGACTAGCAGACATTCATTAGGTCGACTTTGATTCATATGCATATTTTATACCCAATACAAACAGTGTACATTTTAGTGAGACTGAGATATGTGTATTTCTGGTGACCATCTTATCAGCACATAATTTGACACAATCAATACCATAGTAGACCCTCCCACGCTAAAACCTTCACTTCATTTTCCCAGCATCCAAAGCAAATTGCCTTTGATTGAAACAATGTAGGTTAATGAACTACTTTTGTCTAGCAAGAGGCAGACAATGTAAGCTGTGCTCAACCACTATAGCCCCCCAGTCGTCCAGATGTGCCATCCAGCAGTGCGCATAATTTAGTGCAACAAAAACAACTGCAGAATAAAGGCTCTTCTGGAGGAACGTGGTGATGTTTTGATTTTGGAGTCCTGGACTGGCAGCTATCCGCTCCCCTGGGTGCCTTCAGACGCAAGAGGTATTTCAGCACTGGGTTCATGGACACAGAGGGACGCCTAAGTGCAGTCCCCCAAATTCAGAGGGAGGAAGAGATGAATAATTATCAACACTTGCTTTCTTTCCTGATCTGTTCCAGCTTGAGTGCCCTCGAGCAAGGCAGTCTACCCCAGCTGCAGCAGTGCCTCAATAGTAAAAGTCAGCTTCAGGGGTTATTATGTAAAACTGTGCCTGTGAGTAAGAGAGCTTCAGGAAAATGTAAGTCTTTTCTCATATTTCAGACTGTTAATGCTCAAGTGGATTAACAAGGCATTAACATTACATGTAGTCGAAAAGATAAGGGTGTAAGATAATTTTTTGTGCATTTACAATTTATATCAAATAGAACAAAAAATACTGGACAATGCTTACCATACAAAAATAAAAGAGATTTAAACTATATATAAAAAACACATTATCTATTTTTTCACTGAGGGCTGACATTTCACTTTTTTGGAATATCTGTTCTTTGTGTTCAAAGGGTATTAAAATAATAATCAGGAACCACCTAAACCCTCATAAAACTGCAATTATTGAGTTGGACAGCCTCCAAGTCGCGAGCATTCCCACCAGACCCAGATGCAGCATCACCACAGCGCCACAGCCAAAGATCCCTGCAAGACTCTGGCTTTTTTTCCCTGAGTGCAATCTGCCCAGTGGGGCCACAGGGAGCCAATCAGATGGCAGACTGGGTGTCAACTGTGAGCCAGGCGTGCGGAGAGCTTTTATCCAGTTTACCTCCACTATTCAAATCCTCAACGGAGCTGCATGGGAATAGACGAGGCGCACAGACGCGCTCCGGCTCGATACGGAACGCACGGAGAGGGACACGGCCCTTGATTTTTTTCTGATTGCTTAAAAAAGCCATGAGAATATGTGTTATATAATATATAAAATACTCTTTTTATATTCATGTTTTTTCTACAGGAGATTTTTACTTGGACAGACCAGAGCATTGAATACAACACGTCCTCTAAACACGGCGTTTCGCAACGTGTCTGACACCACGTCTGCAAAGGGATGAATCCGTCCACAATTAACCTTGGTTTTTAATGAATTATGACAAAAGATATTGAGGAACACAGAGAATAAACAACTATAATAGTAACAATTGAAACGGGCTGACGACATACACACTCTGGTGCAGACTTTAACAATACAGCATAATTAAAACAGCCAAATCAATAAGCTGCTTTTTCCAAGGGCCTCCTTCCTTTTTTCAGTCATACTGACACTTAAATGTCTGGTGTTTACAAATAAAAATGACGTGCAATTAAATATGTTTTTCTTCCTGCATATAACCGACATATGAAAATAACCATGTTCATTATTATAGTTAAACTCCAGCACAAAGCTACTGGACCTAAAGACTGACTGTGTCAACAAACACACACACACCCACATAAAACACCTGGTATCATGAGTGACATCCCAGTGCAAGGGAACTAAAGTTCACTGATGAGCACCGGAGCGCCTGACTTAAGTTTCCAAAGCTCACCTGCGTCCTGCCGAGGCCTTGTCCTCCGTTACCCGGGCTCAGAGAGTGAGGGTGGTTCCTTTGCTGTCCTCCCCAGCCGTGAGCCGAAGCGGGTCCGTACTGGGGCCCAACGTCTTTCCCCAGGCCCATAGCGCCTTGCTGCTGCGCCGTGGGGCCACTGTAGTCTTGATAGGCAGCGCCATAACCCCGCATCATAGGGCTGGGGGACGTGAGCAGCTGGTTGAGGGTCGGGGTGGCCCCTGAGGGATGCTGCTGCTGCGGCTGCGGCTGCTGCTGCTGCGGCTGCGGCTGCTGCTGCTGGGTTTGTCCCGGGAACCTCTGGAAGCCGCCCGAACCAGCTCCCTGGGGAGACTTGCCGTGGCTTGTTGAGGAGTTGCTGCCCATCATCATGTTCCCAGGTTGCCGGCATCCAGAGGGGCCCATCATCCCGTAGGCCCCGCCGCCGTAGCTCGCCCGATACCCCGGGTACTGGTTGTACTGGTTGTTGTGGAACCCTGCTTCGTGGGAATTCTCCATGCTGTTATGTGCCGAAGAGTGCGTTACCCCCATCCCACTGCTTTGTTGCTGCTGTCCGCCATGTTGCTCGTAACAGGGCCGTGGAGTGTAATAGTTGTTGTTAAACTCGGAGTTGTTACTAGTTGGCCCTAAGTTAGAATGGTCGTACCTGGTACTCGTCATCCTCTCCGCGGGTTTACAGGTGAGCTCCCCCTCACCTTTACCTGGCATGAGCTGCTGCTGCGGCTCCCCCTGCCCCCCCAACAGGTTCTCTTTGCCACCGTGGTGCTGGTGATCCATACCCCGGTCTCCACGGGGGCCCTGGCCGTTGTTATTGGCGGTGTTGTTACTTTGGATCTGTCGCTGCTGATGTGGCGCAAATTGGCCAAATTGCGGCGGTGGCTGCTGCTGAGGCAGCGGCTGGGACTGAGGGGGATCTCCGCTCCCCACACATTTCAGCTTGTGGTTCGCGATCAAACCCGCTTCCATCGAGGAAGTGGTTGAATTAGTCGAAGCCGACGCGGACGTGGGGTTATTCCCATCCTTGTCGTGGCCGTCCGGTGCGCTGTGAGTCGTGGAAGTTGAATGGACCATGTTGAGCTCGTTACGGCGGCGATGGTCTACATTATTCAGAGTCCCATCTCCCGCTCCCAGCATCGGTCCACTTCGCTGCACGGTCCCTCCTCCTCCACCTCCTCCGGATTTCCCCGAATTGAGCTCCGGACCCAGACTGCTGGATAATTTCTTATTTTTGTTAGTAGTTCTGGTCGGAGCCGATGCCACTTGCGCAGCCATGGTCACTCCAACATCTCAGCGCGCAGTGACAGCAAGCCCCGACCAGCGTCGCTCACAGCAAATAACACAAGAGGGCAAGAAAAGCACAAGCTGGGAGCTGAAAAATATGTTCAATGGAAAAGCAAGCTCTGTTCTAGCGCTGGCGTTGCTGTGGCAGTGGTGAGACGGTGCGTCAGTGAGGCTTCATGTTGAGTTTCTCTGCCAGGTTTAAACGAAACTTTTTTCTTCCCCCCTCCGCCTCTCCTCCATCCCGGTTCTCGGTAATACGTAGCAGCGTCTCCCGGAGCCCCTGTGGCCCAGCATGGCATGAGAGAGAGCAGGCTCTACCAGCTTACCCACCTCCAGGGCTCCGGCGCGCCTCACGTGGAAAATCCGGACTGGAGCAGCGAGCCATTACGCACGCCGCATTTTCTTTCTTGTTTCTTTTACGGTGATTTAAGGACTGATTTTTTGAATAAAAACACCGACGTGGCTGTATTTTGACATACATCTCCAAATTCGTATTCCATCATAAACATTTCGACCAGTAATTACATGTCGGACGGTCAGGGAATGACTCCTTCCCGTGAGTGTAAGGCGAATTTTATATTTTTAAACAACCAATAACCCGTGAAATCATGGATTTCCAAATAAAAAACGGACGCTGCTTCTCTGCTCCGCACAGATCCCGAAAATAAATAAGCACCAAGAGATCATAACTTTGCCGAAGCGAATTTCTGCGCGGTTATCCAGACCAGATTTTCCCTCTCCCCACCATCCCTGTCCCTCGGCTCAAGCCAGTTCTCTGCAGCTCTGTCAGGAGTTGGACACGCAACCACAAGCTGTGCGCAATAATGTTGCCATCGGAATAAGAATATAATCACACTTTACAGCAGCTATAATGTTCTAATATCTGCACCGCAGAGTTCATCCACCGCGCCATCCGCTCCCAGTCACTTCTTCTCAGGCTGTAAAGGAATAATGTTCCCCCTCAACAAGGAACAGTAATCCTGTAATACGAGGGAAACCACGGACATAACCAAACTATAAACTGTATAATATTCTTTAGAACTATTCGGTGTGATAGCAGATAAAAATGTCATTACGATTAGTTCATTATAAGTCTCCACAGGAATGTAATAACCTATGAATATTAAAGCCATTCTTCATTAGGGTCTTTAAAGGCTACATTCTTTAATTTCCTCCCGTGGATTTACTTTGTCAGAGACAAACTTGTCTGAATTGATAATGACGATGAAATGAAAAAAGAAAACTAGAAAAAAAAATCAACCCCAAGCTGCAGCGTAGGACCACACAAAAACCAAAGTCTACAAGATATGCTCTCCCATCAGTGGCATTCAAACATTAATGTAAAATAGTGCTTAGTAAAGAAGCCGGGGTGTCTGTTGGGACTTGAATGAGCAGAGGGTCCGCTTTGATGAGATCAGATGCATTTGATCAACAGAGGGAGCTGCGGATGAAAGAGGGGGCTTGGGTAGGGGGGTGGGAAGAGAAGGATTTGGGGACGAGAGTTGTGCTGAGGATGGACATGATAATGATAATGATAAGGACGATTAAGGTAAATGGGGGGAACACATGTGAGGAAGATGATGCTGGTGATTCCATGTGGCAGATGTTAGTGACCATAGTGCTGTCGATGACTGTATAGGTGTAGTGATGAACGTATTCCTTAACACCTAACTCCTGCTTTATGTCACACATTTAAAAAACAAGGAGGAACAACTCACTCTGCCTCATACTTTGTGTAGAGTGGAGGATGAGGCCATGTCCATGACAATGGGAAGACCCCTGCTGGAGATACACTGTTGGTACAAGTTTGAGCATTAAAAACACAGAGGTCTATGCATGTATATATAAGCAGAAACACACCTTGTGTTTCACTAATACTGTGCTGAATATGAACAAAACTTTCATAGCATGAATTTGTAATATTTCACAAATTCAAATCACGCATGACAAGAGGCATAATCCAATATTATCAAATAGAAGCTCACATTGGAGACAAATACAAGTAACTGACATCCCCAGAAACCTTCCCTCCCATTTGCCTTTATTAGCCCATATGGCTGAGAATAAAAGCAGAACTACACACTACAAAGTCTCGATGGCGTTCACCATTCAGTATGCTCGGGCCCAGCCAATAGCATCAACATTAACAGATGGCTATTTATCTATAGGACAACCTGAGAAGACATCGTATTTACATCCTCCTGTAAGGGAGACAAATGTATAGGTGACAAAAAGCGACTGCTGTGGAGTGTGTACGAGTACAGGCAAAACTACATCTCTTTAAATGATCTAGGATTTTCTATGTTAAGTGTCATCATCACTGGTTATGTGCACCTTTTCAGATTAGAACAACCCTCATCCACACCATTCCTGCTCTCTGTACTTTTTTTTTGTACATCACGATTCTGGCTCCCATCAGCGTACTAGATCAAAGCCTCAGCTCCGATCTCATCGAGCAACACTGAGGCTGACAGTGTGGGGACCTCGGGCATTAGCATATTCTATGATGGCGCCCGGCTTTTCAAGCCGTTGCCTCGGCTGCAGCTCTGGGTGTGCCACGCTGTGGCTTTGCAACTCTAATTTCCCTCTCTCGCTCATTAAAAAAAGCCCACTGTTCTCCTATTAATTCGCAGACACACTGATCTGTTTGAATGGCGAGGATGTGTGTGTGAAGGAGGAGGGAGGTGGAGGAGGGCAATGGCTCAGCGCATTTGCATTTATGTTTAATTTATAACCTTCAGGGGCCCCCTGATGCAGCAAGATTGAAACAATAACTCCAGACAAACACGGGGAAGAGAGGAGGAGGAGCCGGAGGAGGGAGGATAGAATAAAAAATATACAGATCTGGGATGGTATGTGCTTTGATGTGTGTGTTTGCATGTGTGCATGTGTGTGTGCATGTTGGCAACAATGCTGTTACAGCCTTTGCATGCAATTTTGGGCTCATTGCACGTCTGAATCAAGGTGTATGTGAAACACACACACACAAGCACACAGTTGCACATGCACACACTGACAGAGAGGCATAGGTCTCCAATCTGCAGGGGGGGGGGGGGTAACATGCCACGGTGAGTGTCTGTCAGGAGAAGAGCTGGAGTCTGTTCTGGGGGGAAGTCTGCAGGGATCTCCCCCTAGCAGCATAGCAAAGAACAGCACAGCAGACAGCAGACAGCAGCAGCAGCAGCACAAGCCTGGCCAAGCACAGAAAGTGGGTCAGCCCAAAACACACACACATGCACACCCAGATACACACACACACGGCTCAGACGGATGTAGCCCCGGTGTCACACTGTGGGTGTGTTGGAAAGAAAAAGAGCATGCAGAGACAGAATGCGTAGATTATGGTTTGTGTGTACGAGAGACAGAATGGTAGTATATTCTGCATATGCAATGTTCAACGGTGGCTTGTTTAAGATCAGAGGTGGATGGCTAAGGAATAGAAGGAGGGGTGTGCAGCTGAGACATGAAGCCAGCAAGCTATTGTGAGAAACACCCTATGGAAGTGCATCAAATTGATCCATAGTCTTTTCATTTCAGGCTTGGGTAAATAACAGCATTTGCATTGATCAGTCTGAAAAACCAGGCAATGATGGGCTTGGGAGCATACAGTATACGCTCAACTGTGTGTGTCTGTGTGTTCGTGTGGCTGGTAACAAAAAAGAAAAAAAAACTCTCTTATTCCTCTCTGCTCCTGGCGGAGTGGAAGGCCTCAGCAGAGCCCTACAAACAGCTATGATGGATAAAATGTTTTTCAACAACACTTGAGAGGAGTGGATGCTATTGTGTCCGCCTGTATACTGAAACGCAGAATCACAGAATTCCCAGGACGCAGCACGCTCTATTTATGTGTTATGAAAAACATGACTCAAAAGAAAAAGGAAAACAGCAATGCTCCACTTTCAGTGTCAGCTATCATGTGAAGTGTGAAGAGGAGGAAGAGGATGAGAGCGAGATACAGACGGGGGAGAGGAGAGTAAAGGAGAGTGATTTTCTTCATCCACACAGATCCCATCCTGATGGTGACAGGGGAGAGGGCTCTCAGAACCAACCCCCCCCCCCCCACACACCCGTCATTGCTCCTCTTCTTCCCTCCCTCCCCTTCTCATGACTGGAGGAGTGTGTGAAGTGTCCCCCGAGAGGCACAGACTCAAAGACGGTATTTACAAGATCCACACTGAGCCCACTTTTAACTGCCTGTGAAGAACTTCTCCCACCGCCTTTGATGTGCCAACCTAATGGGGAAGAGCTCGCCAGCAGTCATTGCATATGTTGGCGAGGCAATGTGTGCTAATCCACTAACATTGCAAGGTAGACTTCATGCTGCTTGCAGTAAGTGAACACTTTAAATGCTGTATAGATTTGGTGCATTGCTGCCCTTGGAAAAAAATCCCTACTTACAAACAGACGCTGATGCGACGTATCAACATTTACAGCAAATTAGAAGCACCAGCAGCAAAAGAAAAGCACATTGCTTTTTTTGTGGTGGGTTTAACATATTCATGAACTTATATAAAAGTCAACTGATCGGATCATCAAGACGATGATAAAAACTGAACCAGATGTGCAAAGTATAAACCCATATAAATCCTGCCTCCTCCGTGCTAGAGGATGAGACATGGGCCAAACTAAACCATACATCTTTCTCAAAGATGGTTTCTATCATTTTAGATTATTCATATCACACTGATGTATGTTCAAGCGCACATTTTTCAGATTAGTTTGGTTTTAATTAGGTATTTGATGCTATAACAACTGGGTGAAACTGCATGATTGACAGCTGACACTGACTTACGATTGGTTGAACATGTATTTTCCCAGGACCTCGCAACTGCAGCTCCATCCCCCGATCACTACTGTGTAGACTCCAAATATGAAAGACGGCAGCTCTAACATCTGGGTTTTAGCTCCATTTCTGAATAGAAAGAGGAAGTGGAAACACGTCAGCCATCTTTATATACAGTCTGTGGTTTATGGTAAGTAGATTAGGAGCAGATCTACCCTTCTGGTTGAAAAAATGCCTGTGATTCAATAAATTAGACAACCTTCAGATTCCACTGCCACTGAATATTTCTATCCAGATGGGATGAGTAACATCAGCATAGAAATCAGCGAAGCAAGCTCTACCATATAAATAAAAAAAAGCACCTCCACCTTCATGTTTCTTTAAAGCAGTCATATAAGGCAAGAGGACTGAAGCAGAAGAGTGACTAGTGCCCCATGTTATCAATTGTGAGGTTAAAAGTCACATGACATACTCACTCACTCTCTCTCTCTCGTCAGTACTAAGCAGTCCAACCTCAACCTATCCCCTCTCACAATGTGCGTCTCTCTCTCTCTCTCTCTCTCTCTCTCTCTCTCTCTCTCTCTCTCTCTCTCTCTCTCTCTCTCTCTCTCTCTCTCTCTCTCTCTCTCTCTCTCTCTCTCTCTCTCTCTCTCTCTCTCTCTCTCTCTCTCTCTCTCTCTCTCTCTCTCTCTCTCTCTCTCTCTCTCTCTCTCTCTCTCTCTCTCTCTCTCTCTCTCTCTCTCTCTCAAGACACAGAGGTAAAACACGGATCCTTGTCCAACTTAGTTTTATCTTTAACAACTGCGCTGAGATGGAAGGCTTTCATAACAAACAGAGGCATTTGGAACGATTTTGAATTAGGCTAATTAGGTTTGTGTTTTGTTTGTTGTTCAGGAGGCATGATCAAAGTGATATTTCACCAATTTGTGTCAGTTCCGGGGGAGAAGAGGAAGAGTTTGGAGAATTCTGCCTATTAATCTCCTCAGGTTCAGCACGCTGTGCGTTAGGGACGGTAATCAAAACAACTGAATTATGAATAATGAAAAGTGTTGATCAGAAAGGAAACAAAACAGAAGATCTGTGCTTTATTAACGGTTTATTAGTAACAGTATTTGACTCTACATGTTTTTTTTTTTCTATTTTCCTGTTTCCTAGTTCTTAAAAGGAAGTTGGGGGGTGACTTCAATTTCAATGCCTTTTCAATCCTCCCTGCTCAGTCTGAGTGGAAGAAGAAAAATCAAAGGGAAGTGGATGGCTTGACCCAGGAGTTCAGAGTCTTAGAGCAACCGGCTGTTTTGATATTATCTAATATTTATGAATAACTTCCTTGATATTTCCTTCGCCCCATGATGCCGTCCGCTTTTACCGTGTTACACAATGATGTCTTAGAGGGGCGATGACGGAGATCAAACGGGGCCTAGGCTCAGAATACAGAGAGCGCGCCCCCCCCCCCCCCCCCTCTCTCCGTAGCCTGGAAGGAAACTCAACAGAAAGCTATCTAACGCTGTGTGACTGAAATACAAGCTCCACTAGGCTGCGGTGTGAAGTGTGAAGATATTTGTATTTGTGTCTCTGTCAAAGGAATATGGGCACGGAGAGGGAAAACTCTGTCACCATTTGAGCATGAAGAAGTGTGTGTGTGTGTGTGTGTGTGTATCCTATGTATCTCTACAGCGCTCCTTCTACAATGGGTTTCACCAACACAGCTATTCAAGGCTGTTTGGATCAGTGATGGCCTCAGACGCCTTTTCCCTATCTCTTCACAAAAGTCAAGTGTTCTCAACATGTTATTTGCCCAAAGTGGCCTTGTTCAAAGGCTCTATTGTTAGCCTAATGGAGGCGAGATGACACCAAGACTCTAATTATGGGACACCAACGATCAGCCCTGATAATACTGAGAGGAAAGTGGGTAATTTATGGCTGTTGTGTTGAAGGGTTGAGAGGAGGTGAATAAAAGAAGGGTGGGGGGTGGCGAGGAGTAGACGGGGGGTGGGGTAGTTCTTGTGTCATCGACCAATCGTCCGTCACCTCCATCATTTCCCCAGAGCAGAAAGCCAAGACATGGGCACAGCAGGAGAATATTAATGGACTGTGAGACATTATGGTTCCTGCCCATTCAAAAGGCATGTTCTATTATATTATATGGGCCATCAACCGGTGATTTCTCACCACTCGCTTTGCCTCATCAAAGTATACCTGTATTTCATAAAGTGCCCACAAGGTACAGCTTAAGTGCTTGTTTGTCTTATTTAACACAGGTACAACACATAGAATAGATCCATCTTTATAGACCGGAGGCTTGTTTGTCATGAATCTTGCTGCAAAGCTTATTCCCAACTGAATAGTCAATAAAATGTATCAACAGGTATGATTTGATTGAATGGATATTAGCGTACAAATAACAAGTCATCTTTTCATCATAGCACTTTCTAGTAGCCTCACCTCTCCCTCAAAAAAGCGACTATGAAAGGTAGGGACATTTTTGGCCTTAGTCGGACTGAGCTAAACAGCCTATCACGATCAATACAGCGAGGTGCCAGAATTGGCAAGACAGATACCGAAGCAACTCAGCAAGCCTGTGCCTATTCTGTCAACACCCAAATCAAAGCTCCTCTCCCTTGAGTGATCTGTCCAAACAATTAAAATGAAACCCCTTTGTACAATCACACTTAACATGTCAGACGGAAAAATGAAAGGAGCCTCATGTACTGGAGCCACATGCCGTGACGCCTCCTGTGACAAGCCCCATGGAGAGCGGCACACCACAGGAACGACGGCACTGTTCAAATTTTAAATATGTTTTGACACAAAATCAAAAGTTGCTCACCATTATGGGGGAGAGATTCCCCCGTTTTCTGTGTGATCACTTATTAGACCCCTAGGTGAGCGAGGCAGAAATACTGTCACCTGAATATTCTCTTTGCACTTTCTTTGACATTTTTCTATTTTTTAGCGGATCTGGGAATCATTTCACATTGTGAGATATCATTTCATAGTAAGATTGAAGCTCTGATCTCTCCACATCTGAGGCTCACAAAGAGCCACCGATGATCAATGAGGATTCCTGGGTGATTTGCTGGGTTTTATCTGCTTCACTTTCTCCCTTCTGGTGTCCAAAGCTAGGTTTGCTGCCATTCTATTTCTGATTATAGGAGTAGAGATGATTTGACAGCTTTGCTATAGCGGCTCTGACAGCGAATGCGGAGCTATTTCTAACATTCCTGAAAATACACTGAGTGAGAATTATCACGATTTTTCTGTCTCTTTGAAATCTGACTGGTTTGATTAATATGATCCCTGAAGCACAGTGACTGACTAATCAGTCTAACAATCCCATCAATCAAAATAGCTTCCATCTGACATCTTTGTCACATGACAATGGCGTTATGTGGCAAATAATACATTTTTCTTTCACATTAATAAGCTTGAGTGGCTTTAAACATAATGGAAAACAAGACTATTTCATGGGCTTTCACAGTACTCTATACATAATCCTGAAGATGAAATTTCTAATCTTCTACCGAACAGGGGGGAAGTTTTTAAACCAGGACCCCAATTATGCCCAGCCACAAATTAGCATGTTTAATGCAGCAAAATGTTTTAATAAAGAATAAAAGCAAGGCAGTAGAAAACAAAAGCCAACTGGGTAATAAGATTATCTCTTCCAGGCACCCAGTGCACATCATTGTAGTTCACACAAATGGAAGAGATTATAAATCACATTCAAAACACCCTAATCCGTGAAAGACTCCCGATATGATTAGTTTCTATTACGTTTGGTGACCGAGAGCGACGGATTTATCTGGAATCCTGAGGAGTCTTTAAAGTACAGTTGGACATAAAGGCAAAGAGCCAGTTGAAGATTAGTTGAATCCATCTGTGATAAGCTTAAACAGTTTGGCCACAAAACTGAGATAAACACAAATCTGAAGACCAGATGATGTACTACACATTCGACAGCTATAGATTATCCTTGCAGATCACACATTTACATAATGTATCAAAAGCTTTATCCCTTTCCAAAATACACAAATAGATTATTTATGCACTCCTGTCCAGAATCTGAAAGATTTTCAAGCTTTTAGTAACTACAGATCTGACTCAGTGCCACATTGAGTGCTGTACCATGTTTTATGGTTGTCTTAGTCATTGTTGTAGGTAATGCTCTGCTGCATGCCATCTCTCTTTGGCCGATTACAGCCTCCTTCATCCCTGACCTCCCCTTAGTTCCTGACAAGGTCAAACATCTCCCATTAGGGAAAACTAGGCCCCGTTTTTTTCCAGAGAAGTATCCAAGTCGTACATCATGAAGGTCAGGGGCTGCATAATTAACTGGAAAATGTCACTTATATTACTCCCCCCATTTAAATAGTGGATTTTCCAGCACCAGGAACAAGGGTGATATTTACCTTTTTTTCCTGCACAGGCCTGGAGCGAAGAGTCCTCTTAATCCAGCTTGGGGTGTGAAATTAAGTTGCATGTGCGAGGGAAAGTGATTTCCTAGTTCCAGAGATGAGTGTGCTATGCTGCACTACAACTACAGCCAAGTGCTATTCACCAGGGTAAAGACATGAGGAGAAGGTGTAATACCTTTAGAAAATCCAAAACACCATATACTGGAAGCTTAAGTATAAAATTGATGATAGTGAACATAAGAGGGGAAAAAACATCTATAAAAGACAAATAATTCATGATTGATATTCTTTTAATTCCAAAATATATGCCCACTGAAGTGACAGAGCAATTAGTAATTATAAGTCAGATTATTCACATTTTCCAGCACATTCACAAGACGACAGGAATGTCAATGGATGCATAAATTAACGTAACAATAAAAGGGAGAGAGGCAACGGGGCTGAGATGACAAAAGGGCATCCAAAGGAGAGTGTTAATAATGATTCCTCTAAAACAATTTCCATTAATTTTCAGCCGTCTCGCTGGGGAGTAATATCCACATGCCCGAGGCAGGTTTAAATTGCAAAGTCTGCCCGAAAAAAGAGACGAAGGCTCCCCAGTGTCCAGCTGTTGTCATCAGAACAGGAAGACTTGAGGAAGACCCAGGAGACAGCACCACAATAGTGGCAGCTATGAGCTATTAGCACAGTGTCAAACCAGGAGAGGAGACTTGCTTGATGCTCTTTGTTTTGATTGATGCTGTGTAACAACACACGAGAGACATGTGCAGAGCTGGATTTCCTCTGCCTGACTTGATGTTTAGACACACTACCTCAGGTGAATGTTATCTTCAGACTGTAGCTCTGTCTGTGCTGCCTGGCGCGCAGCTAACAGGCAATGTCAAAGGTAGGACGTTAATAATACCAACATATTCTGATTCCCTGCCAGGGAATAGGTCACTGGGACACCGGGTCACATAACCAGTCAGCATGTGAAGACAAAGTTGGGTCTGCCAGCTTTGCCGAGAGGAGAGGGAAGGCAGCCAGCTAATGTCACACATACCACCGCCGGGGATCCTCTCTGTCGCCCCCTAAAGTTATTCTGTGGCCGAGCTGGTGTCTCATCTCCCCTCATGGCCGGTGCGAGCCGGCTATGCTCCATGACACCGGGCATGTCTCCTGGGTATGGGCACACCTGGCAGACTGTCAGCGGGCACAGGTTTTAGGAGATGGTGAAGAGGGTATGACAGGGAGGGGCAGGATCGCTGAGATATGTTTAGGGAATGGAGACACAAAACACAAAACAGCACTATGCAGAGCATGTCTGTTGACTCCGGTAGTCTCCTGACTAAGTTTCCAAAAAAAAATAAAGAAGTTTTTGCTACACAGCTACAAATACTATTTAATATTAAAAAAAAAATATATATATATATATATATATATATAAAAAACATGATACAAGTCAGTTTCTTCCTCAATAAATGACTATAAGAAATTGCAAAACTGAAATACACTATATGCTGTCAGTGTGGCCACTTTGTTTGCACATATTGCAAACACAACTCTTTAAAATCTTTATTTGAGAGAACCTTATCCCTTAAACATGTTTATATTGTTAATTCATATTATTAATGAATATAGTCCAAATTATCTTTATCACGTAGTGAGACATTTGAAATTAAAATAAAATACTGCTAAATATCAGATAGACAAACAACCAAGGCAGTTTAAAACAAAAAACAGCTTATAGCGGAGGTAATAAGAATCCATCTTTTACCCAGTCCATTTTAATACTAGAATCTTTAGATTTTAAGTTTTAAAACCATGCTCAAATAAATGAACAGTTTGATTTATAGATGAACATTCTTAAATTATATAGCTCTGCAACTGCCTGTGGCTAAAAAATATAGGTCTGTAGATTTGCTGCAACATTAGTAACAAAACAGCTTGGATTGTATTCCCCTGCATTGAAATACATCTCAATCAATTAAACTGCGATAAACAGTTCGTTGGGGAGTTGACAGTTTTGCTTACAAATAGATAATTGGTTAGGGTTAGGCCAAAAAAGGGTCAGCTTTGATCAATATGTTGATGTTACCTGACTCTCCATGATGTCAAATGTGAAGAGTTTTATTTTTAGAATTAATGAGAGAGAAACAGCACCAGGAAAATTTTAACATCTTCTCCCACAGTCAAGACCATAAAACAAAGTTTCCTCCCAATGAAACTTTTCTAATATCCTGTCCCTCGCCGGCCTCGCTGAGAGGTTGGATGTCTCATTTGTAAGTGAGGGCCAGGAGAAGAGACGGCTGCCCACCAGCCTGTCCGTCAGAGGAGCTCACTGGGGAGTGTGAGTGCGCGAGCTTGAAGGAGGGTGTGTTGATTAATATCAGGAGGGCAGGGCAGCGCTCGGGCTGTGGCTGTCGGTGAGAGCGAGAGAGGACAGTTCTTTTCGCTGCCGCCCAGGGAGAAGTCTGCTGGCGGAGGGGGTAATGAGCCAGAAACAGGCTGAGAGGAGAGAGAAGAAGGTTGAGAGAAGAGGAGTGGAGGAGGCGCAAGGACAGGCCACACTCTTACCCCCACCTCACACACTTAACTCACTCCCCCACCCCCCCATCCCTCATGTGCCCACCGTAAGCACCATCAAGGTTCCCCTGGATTTTTTTCTTCCTTTCCCCATTTGACACTCATTGCCTACTTCCTTCTGTCTGGCTCTCTGTCTGTTCTGCTATCACACTCTAAATTGAAAAAATACATCTGTGTGTGCTTCCGTGAATACTGTAACAGGTTAGGCACACATGCGTCCATGCACGACTGTTCATACCAGGGCCTTTAAAATTGTGTAAGATTACGTGCGCACTATCCTCACTTCACTGCATCCAATTACTTTGAATAAGGCAGCGGTTTGTGAAGATTACATGGTTTAAAAGAATATGATTGTTCTAACAATGCAACACTGTTTTTAAAAGGATGTCCTGACATTTTGGAAAAAGTATTTATTAAGTAATTTTCTCTCCAAGAGTGAGATAAGAAGATGTCAATTACACCTTTGTATATTTCATTTACTAGCTTTGGGATGTGTTTAGCCTAGCTAAGCACAAATAGTAAAGATTTGCCTTCATCATACAGCACTGACAGAATTGTTTTTACTTGGATGTTTCATCTTGGTAACAAAATAAAGGGGATAAATATAGGTAGGATTATACCTTATCAATAGGCTATAAATACGAATCTATTAGTTCTAATGACCATCATTATCACGAGCCTCTGCCTTGTCTTAGCACATCCTTGTTATTTTTTTTACAGTCTGTGACTGTGTTATGTTTTATTCTCATCTCTCTCATCAACTTCTGTTCATAGTGACACAAAAAATGCTGGGCTTCTTGCACATCGTCAAACAGAACACAGACAAAAAGACTGGCTAACTGGCTAAACCATAGTATTGTCACGGTTTGAGGAAGGAGATGGACCCAGGATGCAGAGGTTATAACAAAAAAGGTATTTAACATTAATATCTTTAAACAAGACAAAACATGAACAATACAAGTAACCACAAGGCGCATGGAGAACAAAGAAGGATAAGCAGGACGAGACAGCAGGACAAGACAAACCATATCTGACGACGTGTAGAAACGAGCAACGAACTGACAAAGGGCTTGGGGAACACAGAGGCTTAAATAGAGACACAGGGAAGGCTGGGGTAACTAGCCACATGTGCAACACATGAGGACTGGGAAAGACAATCACCAAGACAGGAAGTGACACACCCGAGAAGCTGGAAACAACACACAAGGAAGGCGAGACTACAAAATAAAACAGGAAACAGAAAACAAAGAGACAGAAATACACAAACTAAATGACAGAACATCACAAGTATAACAGGCTATAAAAATGAAGCTAAGATATCCCAGATTTTTTGCTGCCATTTTGCAATTTGTATATAATTTCAAAATCTTTGCAGTAGTGGAGTTGGATCGCAATAACGAGGTCCTGCCAATACACAGGTCAGTCTCAGCGGTCAGTCATGATGTTTCACCCTGTTTTTATACCATTAAAATATAAATTAAAAACAAACATACAGTCAAAATCTGCACTTTAACGTACATAGGTGTGGTAAAAGCCAACTAAAATGAGAGAAAACATCTTTGAGTAAAAACTATTTCATGTTTATTTTGACTTTATTTAGTTTGGACATTTTCTTATCCACTTAAATCAAGGAGGTTGTGTTTATAACCTAGACTCCAGATGCTGTATCGAGATGTTTTGGCCTCACTGGGAGCTGTATGGGGTCAATTTTTACTGTCCCCTAATGGCAAAACTAACTATTGAAGCGCCTTTAGCTTAATGCAATAAATCATTATCCTAACCCTGGCATGGTCTCTTGAAATTAGAGTGAACATTTCTGTTCGGTTATTAAATAATAGTTCCAATTCTATATCCCAGCCACCGCTCTCCTCCAAAGCCCTGAGAAGGGCTCAGTGCTTCATGTTTTGAGGCCCTGTAAATCTTTCTGACTACACCAGCACTTGGACAACACTCATAACACCAACGGCCTCAGAGCAGTAAGCCATAAAAAAGAGACTGCCACAAGAAAAATTGGGCAGCATGTGCCTTTTCACAGTGGCCAGAGGGCAATGAGGTAAACAAGAGGCCATGGGTGGGGACTAAGAATGGAAGTACAGTGTTATGGTTGGGTCGTGGTTTCAGGGGCTAGTCATGCTGTTTGAGAATATTACCCTGCGGATAAATCTTTGTTTGTTTTTGTTTTTTTGGATAGTGAGCTGAGGGCTTTCTGGATCGAGAATTTGGCCGTGTAGTGACTGTCTGACGAGAGAGGGGGCATCCACTGAGACTTATGAGAGAGAATGGGGCACTAGAGGTTGTGGGGGGGGCAGGAAAAAACATAAGCAATTTCATAAATGGAAGGGAGAGGCTGTGACTTCCTAAATCGTCTGTGAAAGACAGAGGAAGGGAGCTGCAAGGCGGGGGAGATGGTGAGTGAAGGGGACGAGGGATGAGGGAGGAGAGAGTGTGACGCAATGTGTGAAAGAGAAAGAAGAGACAGGAAAAAAGAGCCAGGGCTCGGTGGTAAATGGATATAACTGGGCGAGAGAGGAAGGGGCAAAGTGAGAAAGAGAGAGGCAGGAGAGATGAAAAGATGAAGAGGGCAGATTTCCCACAAGCTGAGTGAGCACCTCTATTACCCTTTGTCCCCCTCTGGCTCACCCCCCTTCTCTATCTCAATGTCCTATCAGCCTCAGTGTGGCATCCTCTCACATCAGATTATATCCAGCACAGAGAGATGGTTCAAACTCCTCTGTCAAAGTTATTTAAAACACATCAGATGCAGAGGCCACGCTCCGTTCTGCTCTTTCCCTCCATTACTCTTTCTCCCTGTTCGTCCTTGTCATAGCCCATACTTAGGCTATCGCCACGTCTCCATCTCAGCTGGGATGCACATCTCCCCATGGCATCTAAAGTCACTATCAATCAAACATGAGGGTGCTGGGGAGGACCTAGGTGTGGCAGGAGCCAGGTAGGAAGGGACTGCAGGTGACTCACATAAATCACCAGCCAGGGGAAAGATGTCAGAGATAAACATGACCTGGATATTAAAATTCATTTTCCCTCTTTGAGCATAGATATAAAAAAATTACCCTTTAGAGGGACCACTGTTTAAAATGTTAAGTTTTCTTGTCAGCGAGACAAGTTGCTCTTACCAAGAGTACAACATTGGGATCCTCTTTTTGATTTTTTTTTGTCATTCTTGCAAATCAATAAAACATGTTTAGTCAGAGTGGAACACTGCAATCCAATAGAGCAGTTAAGGGAGGCTTGGCTTTATAGAGGCATGACTGTGCATTGACCAACACACTATGGATGACTCCTGTGAGTGAGAGGAGCAGATCGAGCTGTGAGCAACTGTGTCAGGGCTTCATCCTTGCTGATAAGAGAGGCCAGTTCTGTGTGGCACGGTGCAGCCCGGTGCTGCCCATTTTCTGACAGACGGCTGTTTGAGCTCTCCAGTCATGGCCTCGGTGATGAATGGCCTCCACTGCCGGGGAACAAAGGAAAAGGGGGCCTGGGAGCCCTCTGAGGATCAATACGTACGCACAAGGAGGACCTGCTTCGCATGTTAAAATCTCTGAACCAGCCCCAGCCCTCCCTCGTCCGCTCGCTCTGCTGTCTCCTGCATCACTGACGGACAAGCCTCTGGGAGTGGGCGGGGAACCAACTCTTAGGAGGCAGGACTTCAGAGTGTGCATGTGTGGGTGCATGAACATCTACATGAAGTGTGTCAGCAGGTTTTCTAGAGGGGCTGGCATGTCAGCAAACTCAAGGTCGACATGGCACACACAAGTGCAAGATGCACACAGACACACTCGCACAACTCTGTAAATCCACCCACTGTTGATGCTCTGAAAGGGGCCACACTGTGACATGGTAATTCAGAGGTGTCTAAGGCGATGGATATCCTATTAATGAGCCCAAAACAATGACTAGACTAACGAGCTTATAATGGGAATATTGAATGCATGGGAATGGGATTGCGCCTTGCGTGAGCCAAGAAGAGGGACCATTGAATGAGAGCCAATCCACAAGGGCTAGAGGGCTAAAAGCTGGTGATGAATACAAACTGCAAGGGCGTAGCAGGGTCTGCAGGAGTAGGGCTGAGTGGAGGGGTGCACAGTCAACCCAAATCAATACACCCCTACCCGCCTTGCCTCGTTGGGTTTCTGATATACGAGAACAGGCAGTTTCTGTGAGCATAAATAAAACATGAAAATGCAACAAATTATCAGGGCGAATGGACAAAGATCTATTTACTCAGTAATGCTGTATTTTTTATGTGTCAGATCAGTCTGGGGTGGGAGGGACTGATTGTAACCCTGCATCCAATTTGAGTCGACCGAGTGCTGAGATGTGATTCAGCCTCTGTTTGTGAATTAATGAATTAATCAAAGACTGGTTGGTCGGGGGAGAGAGACGAGAAGCGAACGGAGCAAACGAGTGTACGGCAAGCTGTGACGGCCTAATAGCTGGAAAAGGAATTACAGTCCAATTGCTCTGTCTTACTCTGGTCCTAATGCTGCCGAGGCCTTTTGCTGCAGCCTCTCTGTGTGATTTGATTCCATTTGGAGAGCCTTATTTTCCTCTTGATCTCACACATTAAGGACCGTGCTATTCACCAGAGCAGAAAAAAGGAGGAGGACGGACAGAGCAATGGAATGGATTAGCACACAGCTGTTGAGTCCAGGCGGGTCAATGTTTTAAATCTCTAGCCCTGTCCGATTAAATCTGTTGGCCTGTGCCTCACAGACACTCATGGATCTAACAGGGGTGAATAGCTGTGAGCAAGATGGTTGAGAGTAAAAAAAAACTGCTCTTGGATAGGGTGAGGTGTTGGCCTTGTAAAATTGGCCTTTAGTTTGCAAGTAAGATAATCCTTCGAAGTGGCTTGAAAAACAACAGAGGGCAGATGGAAAAGATTCTAATTAGGAACAGCTGACTGATCCATAAAATATCTCAAAAGATAATCTACATGGATACTTATGTTCAGTGCATATAAAGCACACAAACATTTACAAAACAGTGCTCAAATTCCTTTGGATCACGGAAAAACTATAGTACTACCATTTTTCCGATTTACATTATTACATCAGATGTAGCAGCGTCTTTCCTTGGGAAGATGTCTCTGCTGTGTGTGGTGTGTGTGTGTGTGTGTGTGTGTGTGTGTGTGTGTGTGTGTGTGTGTGTGTGTGTGTGTGTGTGCATGCTTGTAATGCTGAGGTAAGGGATGGAACTTTACCAGCACTGCTTGTCTGCCCGGAGCACAGCCAGCCAATTATCCCTCTTAATTATCTATTGACGAGATGGAATTTATGTTTTTGGAGCACTGATCGGATAATCAGGATTGTTGGCCACAGTCAATCTCCTTGGCTGGTCTCACTCATCAGGCCAATCTGGTCTCCTTGTTTCAGTAATCTGCTCAGTTGAACAACATATTCCTGCTTAACAACAATTTATGATCTCAGTGAAAGGCAAGGTAAATCAATCGTTCTGGAGCTGACGTTAGCGTTACACTCTTCAAGAACTTACTAGGATCACCTACAGATAAACATGGTTATTCGTGCAATTATCTAATCAGCTAATGTTGGGCAGAATCGCAAAGCATAAAATCTTGCCAATACAGGTCAGAAGGTTTAGAATATCTTTTGTTGGTGTCAGATGAGCTGGCTTGATATTTCCCTGCAACTGCTCTCTGCTGAGATTTTTCACATCCTCTAGAGTTAGAGAAACACCTGAGGAGAGGGGTCACAACAGAATGGCCAGAATAGTTCGAGCTGTCAGAAAAGCTGCGGAAACACGGATGACCACTTTAAAAGTGTGGTGAAAAACAAAAACATCTCGTAGAAAACATGTCGTAACTTAGGCAGATGAGTTTCAAAGGACAAAACTGGGTTCTCCTCCTGTCCGTCAACAATAGAAATCTGAGGCTGTAGTGGACATAGACTCACAGACACTGGACAGTCGAAGACAGGAAACAAAATCCTTGCCTGATGAATTTCTGCTGAAGGACACAGATGGTTGAGTCAGAATTTGGCATCGACAGAATGAATGGCCACAATTTACCGTCCTCTAATGACTACTTCCAGTATGATAATGCACCATGTCATAAAACAAATGTCGTCTCAATCTGGTTTCACAACAGTGAGTTGTGTGTTTTTCCTTGGCCTCCCCAGTCACCAGATCTGAATCCAAGACACTTGGATGTGATAGAACAAGAGTGTTGGACGAATTTGCAGTTGACAAATCTAAGGAAGGTTTCCAACACCTTGTGGAATCAATGTAACGAAGAACGCAGAGGTTATTTTAAGATCAAAGCGAGAAACTAATCAACTAATCAGCTTTCCTAATAACGTGCTCAGTGATCCACTGTGCAGTGGTTTAGTTAAAACCACAAGCCACCAAAAATCTGTAAAGTGCGACTAAAATTGTTTCCTTGATTGCACCGGTGCGTCTAATACTATCTATGTATTTTAGCGAGTCGTGTCGTTTCCTCATCTCCTCTGCGATGTTTACACTCACACACAGCCCCCCCACTAACTCACAACCTGACACACAGACAGTGAAGCAGAGATGAGAGAAAAGAATACAGGGGATCAGCGATGGACCATTTATCAGAGCCAGAGAGTCCATACTATTTCTAAATTTGTCTAGGACAAAATTACGCTCAACAAAACGTTTTAATATTTTTAAGAATGCAGTGATCCATTAAGTTTACTTGTTTGGTTTACAGCTTTAGTTCTCAAAGAACTTATTCCATATCCAGGCAAACGTGATATTGTACAGTGAAATTAAAGAACAAATCAACATACGATCGAATCAAATCAAAGCCAGCCCTAAACAATTATTGTAACAATATTGGGTTCACTTCAATTATGTGCTGGTGCACCTAAAAAAAAAAGTAAGGCTCACCGGTGCAACCATTGTTTAAAGTTAGCCTGGAGCCCTGCCCATCTCAAGCCTTTTCTCACAATGGACCAATGTTTTGGGAAGCACAAACGGTGACCTTTTCCATTCTGCTCTGTTCATTAACCCCCACCTTTATCTGCCAACAGGCCAATGCGTCTTACAGGGCTCCATTTCCAAAACAGCCCTATTGTGAACAAAAGAACTTAGCAGCATTAATTCCTGCCTCCTCTCTCTCTTTTCACAGCAGTAACAACCCATTTTCTTGAAACTCTCTTGGAGATCGAGCTGGCACAGGACCAGGAAGGAAACGGGAACAGCAAAGCAGGAGAGTGACACTGATTGTGCCTTCTCTAATTAAACCCTACCTGACCCCGGTGTTGGGACATCATTTGTTCTCGCTCATAATCATCAAACAGCAGCAATTACATTCTTCATGGCTTCATTTGCATTTCACAAGATTTCCCTGAACAATCAAAGACAGATTGGGAAAAGACGAAGAAGCCAAATAAAGCATAGAAGTCCTAAAAAAAGCTTTTTGGAGAGAAGGAATAACCGTAGGTGCATCAAGGTTAAATGTTTATATGTCTCAGTGGCCCGGATTCTAGTCTCAGACCGTTTTTCCCATACAGAATTAATGCTGTCCTCATGTTCGCTGTAGGGACAAAAAATATATATTATTTCGCAGAAAAACCTCATCCCCAACGCCTTTAGTCCTACATTCTGCAACGAATCAGAAATGGCTTTATTGCAGGGATGACTGCCTCAACTGAGAGAGACGAGGACAGAGAGAAACCGAGACACTAAAAATAATCACACTCCAGAATACTCCACTGGAGCAGCTGAACATCTCCCCACTTGCAGGAAGTACACAACACAAACACACACACACCAGTGCAGAATAGAGCCATCTATGCTAGTACGCACTTCAGCGAAAGTGCACAAGGGCAGATCCTCCATCTGTATTCTGGGTGACAGCAGCGTTGTGCTGGGGTTGCGTATCTCTCCACGAGATGCAGTATACACAGAAACAGCCGTACGTCACGGACATTAAAGAGGGCCCCTTGAAAGCTCATACACACAGTTGGCGTTCGAACAAGCTGAAGGAGACTTTTTCCTACCAGCTCCTCACATGCATCTGCTGTTACTAAATCTGACAACAGCAGCAGAGTAAGGTCGTTGTGTTAAGAAGAGAATTATGGTGGCAAATACCCCAGGGGCATCCCACTTTCTAGGCAGTAAGCTATGGGACGTGCATTCTCATCTCCATACTGCAGTAAATAGAAATGTCATTAGAGTTGAGTCAACTGAACAGTTGGCAAAAATATACAGATAATATCTGCAGCAAGCTTAACACTAGACAACGTGCACTAGAAGCTGAGCAGATTTTCTATTCGACACATACCAGTATTGTACCTTTAATTTATATTTACACCAGGAGCACTGTTGCATGACGATCTGAACTGGTTCTGCTCACATTCGCGTCATCAACACGTCAGATCATTGTCAGCTCATTGATACTTTTCATCCCCTCCCGTGTGTCACCCTCAACTGGCTTCTCTCTCCCAAACCAATCTCCATTCAAGTGTCTCTAATCTCTGCAAAGTCTGCTGAGAGAGACACTGTGGTGAGATGCTCTCTTTAACTGTGACTTGAAACAAAGATTATCTGGCTGAGATACTGTGAGCTGCCCTCAGTTGTTTAGAGACGGAGTTTGAGCTTTTGGATTGATGACAAGGTTGTAACACAACACAGACACCAAAGTATTCTTGTGCTATGCAATCCAATATCCCTGTGAATAAAGGAATCCAAGTTAAAGCTGCTAGAGCTGCTCAATTCTACCATTAAAAAGGAACCCTGGGTCGTTCTTAATTTGTTTATTGATGATATTAGTCTGTCAATGTATTTCCAGATTTTCTGATTAATATTATAATCTTTTAAATGTCCTAAACCCTAAGACATTAATTGTTTGAATTCAGCTCAATTTATTTAATTATACTGATATAATATACACATATCGATACTGTTTCTGGGGAGTCAATTGGACAATTAAAACATATGAATATATATCATCAACCTTTATGATAGTTAACAGATCAATTAATTTGCTATTGAAATTATTGTGAATTCATTTTTCATTCATGAATGAATCCACTGATTGTTTTAGCAGTAGTCCATTCATTTTAACTTGGGCTATACTTTTCAGCATGCGCGTTGTAAAGTCAATACCAGACATTCACAAGATAATAAGATTCCACATAAGAACAAAGAAACTGATGGATTCTCAGGTGCAGTGGAATCAGTCAAGTCCAGTCACACAGATGATGATTATACGCATCACTTTACTCCATCAATACCACAGAGGCCTGGTGCTAACTACCTTCGCCATGGAGGTTAAGTTGTCGACCCTGTCCATTTAATAGTTGGTTGGTTTGATTTGTCGTGGAACTGTGGACTTTAACAAGACTTATTTTTACATTTTCACCAACAGGAAATTTTAATCAATCTTGTATGAGGAAAATCAAGCATATTTAGGAGATTTATATCTATGGGTGTGTGAAGTTTAGTGCAACTTGATAAAGGGGACTGTTGGATCTCCCATTCTAGTAGACAGATGTAAACCTTGGACTTTGATATAGACGACTGATACAATGACCAGTCTGCATCAGATCTAGGCAGGAAAACTATGATTATTTCAGAATAATCCTAAAGTTAGTTAATTAACTTGGCTCACAGTGGATGTCATACCTAATGCAAACTGAAATTTGTAGGAGAGCTGATCATCCACTGGCCGAGTGTTCATATGTATGGAAGCTGTTAGGACTGCTAGGACCAAGAGAATCACAGATGCGACAGACCTGATTTTAGAGGGCAGAAGATTGATCAATGATAGATCTCAACTTCATTCAGAATATATTTGGTAACAGTAATGCACAAACAATAAATGAGATAAAGAAGCTCTAAACAAACACCGACTTTTTTACATGCAAATTCCGTTGGATGGGCAACACTCTAAAATCCATCTATATATTTTCACAGACCCATTGAAAACTATACAATACAACAAGCCTCCTTTTGAAAATGCAATTACTTTTTGAGGAAATGAATCATATGCAGGAACAACGTGATAAGAACTGCTAACAGGTTATTACACCATGCCGTGTTCATCAGGCCTAAAAACTTACCTCATACCATCAGAAGAGAGCACAGTGAATTCCAGAGCCAGATTTCACATTAAGGCAATTTAAAATATTCCAGAGTGCCTAATTTAGGGGTCGGACTTCTGTGTAACTTAATTCAAAAAGATTAATTACACAATTAAATCCAGACTTCTCTCAATTATGTGGAGAAATGCTGCCTGCCTGATCGGGTCGACCCTTAACCTCTGCTGAGGCGAGGTACCTGATAAGCATAATTTCAATAGGAGCAGAAGAAATTTCCACCTATTTTGTTGCTGTGCTCAACTCAGCACATTATAGTTCCTAATTGCCTGCAGACCTGATGACTGTGCCCTTGACATGGCATGGCAAAATGTTATGCCATTTACTCGCATATTACCGAACGTACAGGGACTCTCTCCTGATTGACAGGACAATCCATTGAAACACAAGACCTAATTGTGTGTCAAATGATTCAGTAATTACAATTGGCAGGCTCACCACTTGAGTTTCACTGATTTATCATCTGTGATGAGCAAGAACCTAATGACATAATATGGTGTTAGCAGAGAAACATTATCTCAATGATGTGAGATCAGCGAGGTTCAGGAGGGTAACCTACTGTATTTCAGTTGGCCTACAACAGACGTAGGCAGACCGTGGTCCAGATATAAACCCAGACACCATTCTATCTGAATGGTGGTTTAACAGCCCTGTAAATGATCTCATGTGACAACACTCAGCCAATCAAATCTGAGATGATGATGAGCATTCTAACCAGTGACAGACAAGAGAAGGGAGAATAGATGGTGAGAAGTGAGTCTGGAAGAAGTAGGAAAAGTGATATGGGGTGCTTTCTGTACTTTTTTTTTATAGTTTCCTTTTCTTGAAAACAAGATTCTTATTTTTAGTTAGAGAATTTATTTATAATCCCTCCAGTATAATTTGAAAGGGACAATAAATCCTTTTAAAATATTGTTGAATTATACTTTCTTTGATTTTTCAGTCAATTGTCAACCAGATCTTATTAATTGTTAATACATCTCATATTTCATTATCAATGCAGCACTGAATCATAACATTAGTTAGATAACATGAGGTTTAAGGACCTATATTTGTTGAACTGTCTCTATCTGGACCTCTCTGAATTGTAATTGAATACCCCTGTTCTACAGTTTGGTTAATAGTCAGTAAAATGTGTGCTCTCTCATAGAACATTGTACACTTTACTGCTACATCAGCTGACAAGCACGATGCAGGATCACTACTAACCCCCAGTCGTGTTTCTTTCATATTTTTGTCGAGGCTAGGAGCTGAAGCAGCAGGACAGAGTTACAAAGAGCAGGTGGGCTCATCCGCTTTGACAAGCAGCCATTATCAACACAGTTTTTAGAGTGAGAGAGTAAAACCACCAGGGATGAGTGTAAAACCTCTTTCAAAGACCCAAATCTTGAGTTTCTGCCCTCGCTCTCTCTCTCTCAGTGATTCCCTGTCATCATTTTATTCGCCCTCTCTCTGCTTCCTTCAGAGGAGAGGGGGGGGGGGGGGGGGGGGGGAAGGAGGCAGAGGGTCTACTTGACCTTAATCTGCCCAGCAGTGAGTTTCAGAGAGATGACATGCAACCTCAGAGGTAAAGGGCAATTGTTTCCTTTCCCCTCTTCTGAGAGCCAATTTACAGCGCCTGGGGACTTTTTTTTTCCAAAGCTGCGAACTATTTCAGGTTGTGCCACATTGTTTTGGGTTCACTCAGCTGGAAGAAGCTAAAAGAGCAAGTACCTTCACTTTCCTTGTTCTCAATCATCCTGCAGCACATTTAGTTCCATGCATGCTTCCTGTAAACAGAAAAGGCTACATAAAGTGGAACTTGCATTTCATTGACTATACGGACTATGTGTAATGGAAAATGTTTTCAGCTTGCCATAGTTGCTATTAGACCAATTCAGCAATAACATTAATCTCAGGGAAGCCCACCAACTTGAATTGTGCATAAAACACCAATAAGGAAAAACTCCCAATGGTAATATTCTGGATGCATACACAGAGGAAACGAATAAAAAGGGCCGTCCGTAGCGATTGGCTTAAAGGGTGAATATGGCCTCTACTGTGCTGATCTGCATCAACACAAAGAAATCCACAACAATCTGGGATAACGTTTTTTATGTGCACGTCAGCAAATAGACCCAAAATAAAAGGATATTCGATTAAAAAAAATCTCTTAATGGTTATTTTGACTGCAACTCAATGTGCTGAATCTATAGAGACGAAAAAACGATGTTTAGTAAAAAGTATTTTCTAAGTAAAAACTAAGTGGACTGACTGATGATCCTTGATTGCTGCCCTAATCAGAACCCCCTAATTAGCTCAAACGTGAGTCAAACAAGGCCAACTCAAGGATATTTTGCTCAAACACTTACCATGCCTCAAAGTAAAAGTGATCAGATGTACAGAGATATGCCAACCAGACCACATCCATCTAATTATTCCTGTCTCCGGCTTGCATATGTCGAGAACCGTCCCTCTACCAGCTTCACACTTGTAAATAATTGTTAACGGCCCAAGGAAGTGTAGTGTTAACTTTGATTTGTTAAATACTAATAAAGTTTGAATTAACAGGTGACCACCGCTCTAGCAGCAGCGGCTGGGACTCATCAACGCGAGTGACGTTGTCGATCAGATTAACAGCACGTCTACAACAATAGCACATCCAGGACTATGGGTGCATTATTCACGACAATGACAACTGGATCACCAAATCGAGGGTTCTGTGTACTTCAATCTTCAGCTAACTTTCAATAAACAGGTGAACAGCTATTTGTGCTGTTGATTCAGGGTTCTGCAGATTGACCAGTTATTACTTGCATCTCAATTACTGCAAACAACTTTTACAGTTTCAAAAAGAAAGCTGCAACCAGCATTACCACAGTCCAAGCAAACAAGCAGGTTTTGAACGGGCACTACACTAGACAATATAATGCGTAGAAGAAAGTGCATTTCCAAAACTATGAACAGAAAACTAGTTCATATTAGAATATTTATATCATTATGTCAACAGACAAAACTGCAGCTCTGATTTTCTGATTTGCTCATATGGAATAGTCAAGAAGTAATGCATATTTAACAATGTATAAAGGCAGAGAAATTAACCATCAGACACGCAGTGCAGAGCCAATGTGAGCCATGAATTAATAATTTGGAGTGAAGTTATTAAGTTATTTGTTAACAGTAAATATTCTGTATGTGTCCCTGAGAGCATGACTTTTTAATAATTCTGAATTTTTAATCTTTAATGTTTAGCTCCATTCTAGAAACAATGGTGCTTAGCTGTACTTGATTCTTGCTGCGTGGAGTAATTATGATGGCTGTGTTGAATTGAGGCCTGATCCACTTGGCCCTGGGTGATAGAAGAGAGAGCGAGGGGAGAACAGACAGATTTAAAGACGAGAAGGAAAGACAGCACAGAGACACGGATTTATATCTCTTGACAGACAGGCTGACTGAACTGGAGGCAAAATACTACACACTAGTGGGAATAGTCTCCATCCCTGAGCTATCCGTCTTCTTATCCTCATTTTTTAGGCCTATTCGATTCAATACTTTACGTCCACTATATTCTTCTTTATTTGTGTGGTCTGGGAACTCTCTCTACATTTTTCTCCATCCCTGTTGCTCTCTTTGCCACTCTTTCCATCCTTGTCCCCTGACAGCGTCTTGATCCTAGCAGGTCAGTATACCAATGGCTGCAGACAGAGTCGATCTCAGCAGGGTAGTATTTAATCTATCAGGCACAATGTTAATTACTCACACATCCAGTGGCCTCTGGGAATGATCCCACAACCATGTGGAGACCCTTTGTCTATAGGCCCATTACCTTGGCTCAAGTTAATATATAAAAAAGTCAGCAAGCAATGGTCACAAATGCGTCCCGCAGAGAACAGGGCAGAACAGAGGAGGATAAAACATACACACATGGCAAACTCCCACACAGGTAAAGGTACAGTCATCTGTGACTGTTGGGGTTCCCCATAGGTCAGCGACACAAACCACTTCATGGGGACCGCCAGAAGAGAAATGCCAATTGTCTCGCGGGTTAAGTCTCTACAGCCAATAAACAGACACACACACACACACACAAACACACACACACACACACACACTCACACAAAGTCCTGTCTAGAAAGGCGTAGCATGCCCTGGTCACAGCTGCTCTCCCCCGCCTCGGGAGGAATTGCTTCCATTTGGCCTGTCACTTTGGCCAGGGCCACTGTGGCTTTTCTCATTTGTCAGAGAGCGGGGGCGATCCTCTGGCTCTCATGGCTAATCTGCAGCCGCAGGCTAGAGGAGACACACACGTATACAGACGCACATTCGCACACACATAGACTCTCTCTTCTCTCATCTAGCTGATATAGGCTTTAGTTCACAAGGGTCTTTTTACTCTTTCCATTCAGTAGAGGGAAAACAAGAACAAGAAGGAAGAGACACAAGGAGCGAGATGTGAAACGTATAAAGGTCAAGGATGCAACCTCTTGTGGGGCTCTATTTTTTACTTACACTGGCTGGATGGTGATTAAATTATATTCTTACACTACAACAATATTTCTTTCTGTTGACTTGAAAACTAAGAACAACACAAAAGGTAATTGGACATGGTTTTAGCAATTATCCTCTGATGGACGTTATGAAAAACTTGCTTTAACTGAGACACTAAGGGGTCTCAGCTCCTCCTTCTCTTAGATGTATAAGCGCTCAGTTAGGACTTGGTTTAAAGTGATCAGTGCTTCTCAGACACAGATATTAAGGTACAAATGAACATGAAATGGCCTGTTCTCATGAATAGATGTACGGAATTCCTTGAGATCATCTTTGTCTTGCTTGATTTTATTACAGTACGTTGTGGAATAATTATATCATAGTCGAGCTATGCTGGCTAATAACATTTTACAGCACTGAAGGAACGGACCATCTCAATTAAAGAGCTGTCACACAAGGCTTTGAGGGAAACATGGCCGACGTGCTGTGCCAAAACCGATCCTATCATTAGAGGTTGCCATCGCTTTGAGGTACAAATGCTTTCAAGTCTTTTCTTTCAGTCTGCCTCAGCTACAGTCAACAGGTGATGGCTCTACTTGATTATTAGTCTGCCTTAAATCCACTAGTATCAATACGAAGCTACCTGTGAGATCTCTATTGGAATGAGAATATATTCCTATGATCACAGGCAGTTCAAACTGGGTTTTTCTCTCAAGATAAAAAAAATCAAGAAAGTCAAAGTGATGCTTGATGCTTTTAATATTAAGAGACAAAGAGACACATCTACACGGAAAGTGGATGGGACTGTGTCAGTACAATGTGTCTTGGAGCTACCGTGGAAAAGAAAAAACTTCTTGGAAATAAGTAATTAGAAGAATTTCATGATCAGACAAAATCATTTGGTTGGAGCATGTCTGGCTTTCATCTTCTGGTAACATCTCAAATAGAGCTATGTTTTTCAGCTTTTGTAATAGAATGCTGCCCATGTTCACAAATACTGCTCCGAGCGTCTGAGGGTTAGGGAGGTAACTAAATACAAATGCACTAATGAGTTTAATTTATGCTGTAAGGCTATGATACACATATATTCATTGAATTTTTTTTAGAAAAATACTGTGTAATTTTAGTTTATCTGAGATTAATGCAATTCACTTAGTTTGAATGAATGAAACAAACACACATATTACAAATTACATATAAGGCTTATTAAATGACACAATCAATCAAACATTCTAAGGGCTCAACAACTGTGGAATAACCTTCGTTTTTCAATCAGACAAGTTTAATCAATGTCCTCTTATTTAAACACATTTTTTATAAAATGGCTATCAATTAGATATTTATCCAGTATCTTATTTAAATTTTAAACAGGAATATGTATTTTCTATTTTTGCCTATGAAACACTTTAAACTGGTTTCTTGAGAGATGCTTTTAAATTAAATGTATTTAATTATACCCAACCTAAAACCCAACCCTTACCTGAACCACGATTCACATCTTACCCATAACTAGAAACAGAACCTCTTACACACGCAAGCACGCGCGTGCACACACACACACACACACACACACACACACACACACACACACACACACACACACACACACACACACACACATCATTTTCATTCCGATGCTAATAATAGCAGTTTCTTTCAAAAGATTATAGGTGATCCTGTAACTTACAAACATCCAGTTAAGTTTGCCAGACACATTGATCAAAGTCTCATCTTTAATTTACAAATCATTGCAAAGTGCATTAGAGAAAACATCATTTGAGTGATGGTCATAACTTTTTAAGCATTTCTGACAGGCTTAATATATTCCCAGGTTTAATTATTTCTTAATATTGACATTTCTAATTAAGCAGCATAATTGGAAATCCTGTGCGCAGTGGCAATCATTTCAGAGGCCAGTGAAAATTAAAAAAATGTATTAATGAATACTACCGTTTTTAATTGCTGTGTACCCATATTCATAATTGCTGCAGCATCCTCCTTGAAATGACATGATGACAAATACAAGTGTCATGTCAGCGCTTCCACTTCTTCATCTCACACCTCAATCACAGCTAATCCATTCACCTCAGCAATGAACACTGCAACAAATTAAAGTCCCATTTCATTTTCCTCCTTCATTAAAGCATCGCGTTTCCAAGGTTACAATCATTTAGTAACAGTGGAACAAACAAATTTAAAGTAGTGTGCGCTTTGATATTTTGAGAGGAAGTCGTGAATAGAGCTTAATGGAAAAAACAACAGGTTTTAATTCTGCGGCTCCAAAGTGTTCTGCCCGTGTTTATCATGAAACAAAGCCTTTTTCATCTAAACAAATATTTTAATATTAGACTTTAGGAGCTTATGCCAAGACAATAATTCTCATTATTCAAATTTTGCCTTGCCACTGTTAGACTAGTAAGTGCGTCCTCTATTTAATAGTTCCTTTCCAAATGCATGACAGCAGGAGCACCAACATCATGTTCATAGTGTTTACTCCTTCATGTGTTGTGACAATTCTAGTCACACTGACCCAATTTGCCTGAGTGGCTATAGGGGGATGCCAATGTTAGGTTTCACCATAAATACTGTACAAATACCTTCTTGGAGGCAATAACACAATTTATTGTATGTACCGACACACAGCCATAACATATGTCACATTAAGAGAGTGTTTACACACTGCATTTTCTTCTTTGCTCACATATAAAGGGGGGAAAAAAACAGAGCCTAAAGAAATGCAAGGCTCGAGGTGGTGGGGGCACTGATGAGCTCTCAGACTAGCCTCTTTGGCATGCAAATCATATCTGAATTTCTCATTAGCATAAATGCATGAGCAACTTTAAATGCTTTTAATTTTCAATCTCGCCAAGCAGAGTAGTAATTTGTCACTGTCAGGATGGGAGACTAAAAGGGGGGGACCAGAGGGAGCCAAGGACTCCACGCTAAACTGGAATCACAGAAAATTTCTGATTTACTAATTGACTGATGTGCAGTTCAGTCAAGTTGCCTTGAAGGTGTAAATAATTCTGTGTATATTCAAAAGGAAAGAGTGAGAGAGTGTGGGTTGGATACGGAAAAGCACATTACATGATGCTTCTCCCCAGGCCATACTTTTCTCTGGTTATTCTAATTTCCAGCCTTTCACGTTTTTCACTCCTTCTCTAAAGGGGGTGCAGGTTTGCTGTTTTAGCACATGGTCACAGATAATCAACTGGAAATTAAAACAAAATGTCAATTTTTTTTACATTTCTTTGCCATTTCGTGAAAAGAGGCAGCTCAAAGCTATTCAGCGGCAGAGCACAAAAAAAAACATTCCAGCAGCTTATCACATGAGAAGCTGTAAGTCATTTTAAATTTCATCTTCATGCTTTCAAGATGTAAGATCAGTTGACAGTGCACTCTGAAAGCCTAAACCATTAACGCCTCATTTTTTAAACAAAGTAGTTCAGATTCAGACAGACCTTGTTAGCTAAATTTGGCTCTAGGTGAAAACAAGGGGAAAAGATTTAACAAGCTCCCCATTTTAATGAGTAAAACCAATTAAGCAAACATAATTAGTATTCTGAAAGAAAACTAAAGACAACTGCAGCACGGGGGCTAGCTGCTTACCTCCAAAGAAGGCCCCTTGATACAAGATCTTGGTGGACGTTTCAGTCCGTGCAACAACGGCTGATGAAAAAAACTGCCCTCGTCTCACAGCCATTCTGGTTAACCACCTTGGCCCATTGCAGACTTCATCACCGCCGAAGGAAGTGGACAGCAGATCCTCACAGCTCCTACCTCCTCACGCCTCTTACAGGCTCTGGAAAACAAGACAAACTGGAGTGCAAAAATAGTTAAACATTTATTCTGCCAAAATTAAGATAGAGTTTGACATAGCCTATGAAATATACAATATAAAATAAGCTTTTTCAATCCACATAAAAGTTCACTGTGGTACGGGCTACAACTCAGCCACTATGCTGTTAATATCTATCTTGTACATTTACAATTTACGCTGTGATGCATTGCACAGCCCACTTAACTTAGCTCTGTCATTTGTGGGCTTCAATAGGAAGAAAGATAAACCGCTAAATTCATCAGCTTCCTCCAGATTATCTACCTACTACTTTTAACAAGTTAGCTTTAGGAACCATTTTAACATTTTCATTTATTGAACACGAAGCTTACATTTGCCACACACAGGTGTTGTGTATGAGCACAACGAGCTAGCATTAGCCATGCTAATGATAACTACACTAGCTGCTAAGCTAATCTCCAGGCAGCTGTGATATGCTGTTTACTATATCAAGAGTTATAAAAAACATGAACCTAGCAGTAGGATATGCTTAAAAAATAGTATATTAATTATATGTGTGTATTAAAATAGTATATTAAATAAATGTCAATTTTCACCGACATGCTTGTTTTAAAACCAAGCTAACATCACACTGGGCTTCATCACATAGTCCAAGCTAGCAACTACTGCAGTTAGCACAGAGACAATTACTCAAACCAGTAATTGTGATTAATATAGTCTCAACTCAAACCAAGATTCTTTGGAGCAATTCAGGCATCAGGTATAAAAACAAGCTAATGATAACTACACTGGCTGATAAGCAAAACACACCAAGCAGCGTATTCTGGCATTAGGGAATGCTTTATGGTAGCTCAACTTAGCCGTGACATACATGAGGACCATCAACTACATTACTGTTATCTATGTTTTTCATTTAAACAAATTAGATTTACCACATTTTAACATTTTGCTTTTCCAAAAGCAAGCTGACATTTTCTCAGGCTTCATCCAATAGCATAAGTTAGTAGCTACCGCAGTTAGCATGATACTTTAATCCATTAGCAAAATATTCCCAACTTGAACCGACCTTGCTTTAGGGATTTTAACCTCAATTCACACTCTGGTGTAAAGTAAAAACACAACCAGCTAACATTAGTCAAGCTATTGCTAATTACACGAGCTGCTGAGCAAAACATGCCAGGCAGCTATGGCATGCTGCTTATTACTCTATTTACAACATATTTATACAAAATACATACCTGGCTTTAGTGTAGGCTTTCAAAAATAGTAACGGGGCATATTTACACCATTTGGGCAGGTTTCCACATGATCAAGCCAACATTGCAGTTTTCTCAGTCTTTGTCGAGATGTATCAACTACTGCAGTTAGCATCACTGCTAAGCCGATAGCTTCTTTTGACAAAAAATAAAAAACAAACTCATAAGAGGTCTTTTTGGAGTTTTTACTGCAATTCAGCCTCCGGTATCAGGTAGTAATATAAAAACAACTAGCTGACATTAGCTTACGCTAACTGATATGTTACATCAACAGTCTCAAAACCCACGTAACTTGCACCTGGGTTTGGTTTCTAATGTTTCCATGTAACATCTCTAAAAATGACTGAAAGCTATTTTGGTAGGTTGGGAAATGGTAAATAGGGAAGTGCGCTCCTCGTGTGAGTGAACCATCCCACAAGACCTTCAGAGGAACAGGTTGAAACAAACGTCAGGGGCTGTCAATCATCTGAGCGCCATGGCAACAGGCAGAGCTGGGTTTGTGAATTGTTGTGACAACTCGCAGGAGCAATTAGTGAGCGCGATGTTTTCTATCTTCTTCACCGAGACCTGCGAGTGCACCGCTCAATTGAAATCAATGATTAAATAGCATATGGTTTAATTTTCATTTAAACCTGAACGGGTAAAATAACAAGCACAATGTCAAATGTTCAAAGCCGACGATCATCAGGAAATAGATCTATACTTTTAATAAAACATTTGGATTGCTCAAAAATAGAGTTGGCAAATTAACTAAAAGTAAAATAATTGAAAGTATTAAAAGAATAACAGGATGTGGGTTAATGCATGGTGTAGTGTTTGTAAGACTAGAATTAGGAAACTTCCTCTAAGTTCTGTACAGTCGTCTTCAGTGAAATAAAAAGGCCTTACACCGTCATTTGACAAGCCAACACGTGTGCCAGCTATGGACCATATTAATCTGGTAGATGGTGATATACAATCTGTATGAACTCATGTGGACATGCTCAAGTGCAGGCACAGATGAAGGAGGGTGCAGCTGTGGCTCATCTATTCTTTACATCAAACTCATACTGCTCTCCAGTGGTGAAAGAGGGAATAAGCTAATAATAAGTAAGCGGCACAACAGCAGCACAATGTGAAACAAGTCAGTATAAGAATACTGAAATAAACAAGTAATTTCTGAAACAGTTATTCAGTCTTTGTTCTATTTAGGCAGGAGTGTGTGGTGTTGCTGTATTGGAATAGTGACGAAATTAATGCGATTCATTCATTTGGCGTACCTAACTTTTATTGCGTAGGTAAGTCCCAGAAATAACAAAGATAAGGTTGGTGGGTAACTAGTGCAATCACTGAAAAGACATGAAGCAGATTTTTAATGACAAAAAAAACTAACAAAATTAACACGAAGGAAACATTTCTACTGTGTTGGCCCATTCGCAGTGTGAAAATATGTACACCAGCAAAAGAAGAAGAAAAACCATAAAATTCAACATTTTTCAAGGCAACAAGCCAATTTACAGTGGATTTAGAAAATATTCAGCCTCCTTCCCTTTTTTGCACAGTTAATCATATTGCAGATTTTATTGTAAAGTAGATTGTAAAATAATATTCAGATCCTTCACTGTGGACTCCAAATTATGGTCAGATGCATCCTCCTTGAGATGTGTCCAGAATATGATTGGGGTCAACTTCTGGTAAATTGAAGGGATTGGACATAGTTCAGAAAGGCTCATCAGTGTTTGAACAGGTCCCACAATCCATCGGGACTGGAGCACTGGAGGGATGAATGCAGCCAAACACAGAGTTGTCCTTAAAGAAAACCTGCTGCAGCCTGCAAGCGAAAGTTCACCTGTCAACACCACAACAACCACAGCTTGAGGACAAGTCTCTGGCTGAGCTGGACTCAAAGCTCAGCCTCAAATACCCAGGAAACACCTGAAGTTAAAGATGTGTCCCATCCACTCTCATGGAGCAGGTGGTGGTGTGGTGACTGTCGATTGATGAGCAAAAATCCATTAAATACAGGATAAATAACAACCTCCATCCTGTCACTTTTTAATATTAGATAAAACCTCAGGATTTCTGATGAATTCTTAATGTGACTAAAATAAACAACATGTTATCAACTCATTTTAAAAACCTGTGGTGACAGAGAACTCAATCTGGCAGTTTGAGACTGTTTCAAAACACCTGTTTACAAAGACTTTAGATCACCACCATTATATCTGTCCTTGGTTTGTTGTATTTATTTTATTACATTATTTCCAACTCTGCAAAGTGACCTTGGGTTACTTGAAAGGTACGATATCAGTTCAAGAAATTATTATTACTGTTGTAAAAAATATAATAATTAGTCCCGAACGTGATTATTAAACTGTTCAACTTGAAATTGATATAAGTAAAAAAGTCTAATTAGATTTTACATCAGAGTGAAAATATATATATCCTCTAAAAATATAAGTTGCAGTTTTTTTTACATCTTTTTCTCTGATCGTATCCCTGCAGGAACATGATGAGATGGGATTTATAAAGCTTGTCTCCAACCCATATAGAATATTACAGAAGATTTACATCCACATCACAGGATGTAAATCTGGGGTTTAATGTAAATGTCAGGAAAGATAAGGAGTCTTGAACAGACTGAGGATATATCATCCCTAAGCGTAGGTGTGAAATTATGATTTGATGTACAGACTGATTTACAGCTTCAAAACCTAGTAACATTCAATGGGTTCAAACATTTGGAAACATCTCTTGTCTGTATTTATGTGAATGAGTTTTACTGTTTTTAAACAAACAGGGTTTAATAAGGGCTAATAGTAATGATATTATTATTAGTTGGAAGGACTTTGATTCTGTGATGTTATTAATTGTAAAGTTGTGTTTTGAGTTACAGGACAATTGTTCTATACAGATTTGGCTCTGCAGCTTTAGTCCAGTCTCACTATACTTCAACATGAAGTGTAGTGGGTAAATACGGCTACATATGCTAGTACACAACTATATATATGTTCCCCAACAGCTTTAAAAAATCAACTAAATGAAAGCAAAAAATAGAGCAGAAGAGGGGATTGTTAACGGGATAGTAAAGGTGTCGTTTAAGAGCGTTTTGTGTCGTTGTCTTGAAGCTGTTGGCAGAAGATGAAATGTATCTCCCAACAGACTTCTGCACAAGTTTTGTCTCTGTTAAGACACTGAGACAGTCGCTTGCACTCTAATGAGTGACTTCCTTTAGTGGAGTAAAACAATGCCTCCACTGTCCCTTTAGAAACACCGACATGCCTCTCTGCACATCGACTTTCTCTATATTTACTACATCTTACAAATACTGGGATTTTGAGGTTGTCACATGAAAACAATGTCCATGGAGACACTTTGCATTTCCAGACTGATCTCGTGTAAATGTAGCCTGGATGCCAGACGAACTTAGCCCCGCCCACAACATTTGAGGTCGGGAAGTTCAGTCTGGAGTCGCTCCGTTGGGACGAAAATTATGCCCAGTTCGAAAGTGACCGGACCAGTCAGATTGTCAGGGCGGGCTTTATACGATGATGGACAGATGATCAACGGTAATGTAATCAACCACGTCATCAAAGTGCGCTTGGGTTGAATTCATTTTCAACAAACATGCCTGCCGCTGGAGAGCTGAGATGTGTAGATGCTGCCATTGAGTCTGTTTTAGAAGACATCGACAGCGCATTCATTTTGAAAGAGGAACAGAGAACGCGTAGGCGACGCCAAAGCGCCGCGCCGCGCTAATCCCTATCGCCCCGGCGCTTGGCTGTTCACACTGGACACTGAAGCGACGCTGAACCACCGGGCAGCGCTAATAATGTCACCTGTTGATCCAGTAATATTCAAACATATACTTACTTGTTGCTCCAACCTTAAGCAACAGCATCCCAACATTTGTCTTTTTTGGTGTTGTCTTTATACAACATGTTCCGAGGAAAATACAACTCACTGTACTTCTCCACTTCAATTATTAATTTAATATCATCCATTCTCCGCTGTTTGCTCCGTTAAATGTCGAGTGTCGAGGGTAAATTACGCATTCTGCACTCAAGACTATGTGGAGAATACGTAGCCCCCCCCTCTCTCTTTTTATCTTTATCACTGCTTGTGTGGCTGTAGTGGATGGGCAGAGGGGGAAATTGAATAATGTCATTGGTAAAATTAAAACTCCAGGACAACAGAAGGGGAATTCAAAGTATGGGATGCATATTTGATCATTGATATCATATAAAATATGTCATCAATATCGTTTAAAATCATTTTTCAGTGTGTTTCCTGGCGCGATAGGCTCGCGTCAAGCGCAAAAAATAGACTCGACACCGAAACGATCGCTGCACGGCGCTAGGCAGCCGCGGCACAGCGCGGTGCTTCAGCCTCTGGTGTGACCGGCACAACGGTTTAACATGGGAGTGGATGGGAGCCAGCTGTTATTTAAGGCTTGGCGCTGCGCTTACGCGTCGCTTTGGTGTCGCTTCAGCGTCCGGTGTGAACCCGGCGCTAGTAAATAAAGGCCGAATTATACTCGTGTTGCACGGACGCACGCATGCACGCAAGACACGCAACACGCCCCTTTCGTGCCCTCTGCGGGATTGCGTGCGTCCGCCAATTTTTCTAACTACACGACAAAACGACGCGAGCCTCACGCAGCCCGCAAGGCTTGTGATTGGTCTGCTTACTACATCCCGTCCGGAGTCTAGTTTCCGGTTTCATGCCCCACAATACGCGGAAATCACAGAAGATTTAGAAGAACGAATATGGACCAAATAGAAGAGCACTTGCCAGAAGAGATCCGAAAGTATGACCACTTGTATAACCCGTCACTGACTGGCCGATTTGTCCGCCAGAAATAGGCTATGAGGAGCCGGAGTGGCGATGTAAATAAACAGTCGACGAAGAAGAAGACGTCTCTTCTTTGTGTGTTTTGTCTTTAAAAAAAAAGGTTACTCCGCCTACGGTTCTGGCGGTGAATTGCGTTGCAACACGCGCAACACGTTGGTGAAGCATAAACCAAAACGAGTCCGTCGATGCAGCTGCGTGGCCTTCCGCGGTTGCAGTCGCAGGACTATAATTCGGCCTTAACTCACAATGAGTCGCTTAACATACGTCACATACTACGTTGCTCTGATTGGTTGTAGGTCTATCCAATTGAGACAAGAGGTACTTTTTTTTCTGGTTCGGTTGAAACATGCCCCATAATCACAGCCCAATGGAGCGGTATCAGACTCACATTCTGACTAGAATTGTGAGTATGACAACGTCAGGCTAGTGTAAATGTATGATGACGGTCTGTGGTCAAATATAGATCAGTTTGCTGAAAAGTCAGCGTGAGATTTAAATTATACAGTATTTGAGCCACATTGGCCTTGAGTTTAAATTTCCTACAATATAAGAAAAGAGAACTATACTAACTTATACTGTACATAAAGTAGTCAAGCCTTGGTGTAAATTAAAATGTGTTGTGAGGATTTTGTAGTTTCACAACTATCACATTTCACTGTTATGTCAGTGAAACACATGTTAACGGCATGCCGTCAGCCAGGTCACCTAGTGATGAGTTATTAAAGGAAACACACCCACGCTGCTTATTTAGATTCCTGCTCAGCGGCCCCGCCCCATTATGACCGTTGGTGACATCGCAAGTTGCAAGTCAGGTCGCAGGATTCCCACTGTCGTGGCGCCGGCCGGCCGCCGGGATGCGCTGTTTCCCCTCCAGCGTTTAAATGATATATACAAAAACACGTTGCGAGTGTGAGGAGCCATTTTCAATATAATCCTGATATTAATGCGTTTTTACTCAACTCAAAGTGTATGTGTCATTCAACGGAAGCTTATTGAAACCACCTGATTAAAAATATATATAAATATGGGAGGAACTTTATTTTACATACAACTTTGTGTCAGCTTGAATGAAAACTTATCTGTGGCCGAGGAAACAGAACGAAACACTCTTTCGTTCTGCTTTGACTGAGGTAGATTCAGTTTTTACTCAACAGTTTTGCACATTTAACCTTGAGGGAGTTGATGGATCCTGAGCGGGACAGATCAGACAGTTCAGTTCAAAGGTTAAAGGTAGGTTTTCTGCTGTGTTTTGGATTAAAGGGAGTCGTCATCTCTTTTTCCTAACATGTTCCTAATTAAATAACCTGGGCAAACTATTAACTTTCTTATCCTTATCGTAGAGCAGTCAAATCAACATGTGCTCCAAAATTGTAATGGATTCTTCCTTGAGTCAGTCCCCACACCACAGAGTCTCATGGAAATCAGCTCAGTAGATTTTGAGTCATCCAATCATGGCGGAGATAATCACGCGTCTCACAGCTGGAAGTACAACAACGGAACATGTTGCAAATAAAAACAGTTCTGTTCATGTCACTGTGATTTTAATAAGAAACTTACAGAACATAGATAGTTACTTAGGAAAGCGTTGGAGGAAGGAGACAGGAGGAGGTGGAACAAATGATGGTGTCTCATCATCGGTTCGTTTAATGTCTCATCCACACCAATCAGTGGAGGTTTACAGGATAATAAATGACAACACAGTGAAACACAGGTGTAATAACATAAAATGTCTTCATAGGAGAAGTTATACATGTTGTGTTTATGACTTACAATCATACATCTTAAGCGTTATAAACTATTTGTTAAACGCCTAACTGATAAATATTATTGTGTTTTTGTTGCTATGCAGATTCAACAAATATCATCTTGGTTTTAAGTTGTTCCTCATTTCTGGAACAAATGTGTCTAACCAATAATCTAATGATCTTGGATTTGTGGGCTGCTATGATTGTATTTATATTTGTTTATATTTTATTTCATTTATAGTTATGGAAACTTTAAAGGATTAAAAAAATGAGAATCTAATCTAATTAATCTAAAATTGAATCTAATAAAAAATACAACCATCTAATTAATAAAAATATATGTATATATTTTAAAAGAGAATATAAAAATGTGAAATTTTATAAAAATATATAAATTTAATTATTAAAACCTATTGGTTTAAAATAATTCAACCAAATGTAATGAAAAATAGCCATATAATAATTACAAAATATGTATAAGTATGAAAAAAATGAATTTCTAATTTCTTTATGTAGGTATTTGCTGATGCTTTCATATTATTTATATACATCTTTACATTTAAATATAGATATCTTGGAGATAGAAGCATCGTTCAGGTTAATTGTAATTGAATATGAAGATAATGAAGATCTTTGAACCCTGAAACTATCTGCCTCTGATACATTTTGATAGGATGTCTGTCTGCTATGACTCATGGGAGCTGGAGTTCTTCACCAGAAACTACACAAACTAATTTAACCTTGGTGAAATCTCAGAGGCCTCGTCAGTTACAATAGAAGAATCATTAACTGATTTCCTCAGACACACAGAAACAAACCAGCTCCCTGATTAAATGATTAATCAATTCGTAGACAATGATCAGTGAATAAAGGCCTTTGTTAAAAGGAAAGAATCCGTTGTTTCTTCAATCGGATTATTTGCTGGATTCTCAATTTTCTTGGAGTTTAAACATGTTTGTTTTTTTGACAGCTTGTTGACTTTCAAAGTTTTAATTATTTAACTATCTAACTATAACTAACTCAACTGAAAGTGGTTGGTTACTAACAGTGTTGTGCATGAACGAACGCAAAAGAACGCGTTCAATGAACACGTTTACTTTTATGAGAACGATGAACTGAACGCAACTCAATGACAAATAATGAATTAGAACGGTGAACACGTTCATATTGTAGCGTCCTCGCGTATAGACGACAGGAAACTTCTCTCTTTATGTGTAACTTTATTAAAGTCCAGCGAACACGACACCCTTCTTGTTCGTAACTCTGACACTCCTCTCTAGTGATGTGTCGGTCGTGAACGATTCGTTCCTTACAAGGACTCAGGAGTAGTCGCTAGGTGCTCCGTCACTTCTCCTTAAAAACACACTTTTAGCGTATTTTCCCACAATACCCTGGTGCACTACGTCACACACTACAAACTTTCCTTAAAGGGGCAGGCCATACCTGCAACACAACAGCTCTCGGTCTCATACACAGATGGCAAGAGAAAGCAGAGACGCAGACTCAGCAACTACATCCGAGATCCGATGCACCTTATTATTATCTGAGGGATTTTTACACACTGTCTGATAAACATTCCGACAGTAAAGGCAAGGGGTAGTGATGGATAAGGTTTTCTTTAACAAGTTAAGTCTTTCATTCTCACTGTCCACCTTAAAACTATGAAATGAACTGAAATATGAATTAGTTCAGAATTTAAATGGTGAACTATGAACGTGAACTATTCATGTTTACTTGTATGACCTGAACTTTGAACTAGTTCATGAGAGTAGTGAACTTGCACAACACTGGTTACTAATACTACTGTGCTTGAGGTTCTGTAAGTGTTTAACTTCTTGTTCGAAGAGAAACAATTGAAGCAATTTTATCAAATAAAATCAAGACAAACATGAACTGAATCAATATTCGTGAATATCGACAAACAACTCCAAAAAAACGATAATGGAAAAACCTTCATGGGAAATAAAGTGGAACAAACATCTGTTTACCTCTGTCAATGAGACACAACAAGACAACATCTTCTGATCAGCAATGGTACACAGCCGTTTTGTATCTGTAAACATAATTGACTTGTTTCAAGAGTAAAAAAACCAAACCCCTTAAGAACACACACACACACACACACACACACACACACACACTGAACAGAAAACTCCTATCCTGAAACATGAGCGTTTAACCTTCACTGAGAAAAAGCAACAGTTACAATTAAAAATTATTTGTACAATATTTGCATATTTCAGCCGTTTGCCACTTTTTTGTCATATTTAATTGTAAAGTGAATATTTCAGGGTTTTGGGTCTAATATTTAGTTACCTGTCAAACAATTATATAAAGTCATATTTAACAATGCAAGGGTATTGCTTGGACATTACCTAAATAATTGCCAATAAAGTGAATCATCAGTTAACCAATAAGTCTCCGGTATCCATGTTCACAGTGGGTGTTTTGGGCGATCTGGTGGTCACGTGACCACATTATGCCGGACAGCACTCAAACATGTCATAGCTTCATAAACTCACAATCTAGATACACACATACAAAAGATGGTACAAATAAGAAATATATGAGGCGACAAGCTGCAGAGACACTTTCAACGACATGGTGTGGTTTGATTATTTAGGCTTCGACGACTAAACAGACCAAACGAGTGGAACCTGTGTCGTTGATCCTGAGGCGACGGCAGCTCGTCTCTCAACTGTTCCGCCTGGTCTGATCACACACACAGGTACTTGACGTACAGTCCTGGTTGTACAGACAGTCGAAGAAAATCCGGAGGAGGTCTGGAGAACAAATACATGTCAGTCATTGTTTTTAGATGCTAGAAACTGCCAGTAGTTTCCCCCGGTGCATGTGTGTTAAAGGTAGATGTAGAAGAGCGGTCGAGCTAGGTAGAAAAACTCTCAGGAGGTCTTGGAGATGTAGTTTGTATGATGGGAATTTTTATTTTCCCCAAAAGAAGGCCCAAAAGGGCAGAATTAATAATGAAAATATTAAATAAAACAAAAGAGCGGAAACAAATACGTTGTTATAACAAAAATAAATTGGCATAACAAGCAATTGAGGCCTACTTAAGGTTAACCTCATGTTCACCAGCAGCAAATCCCACCTACTGCGTGAGTAGTACTTCTGTGTGTGTGTGTCTAGAGCTCTCCTAAGAAATTGTTTCTCAACCAGCGAACGTGGTAAAGTTGACTGTTATTGCAATTAATTGTTTTGGCTATTATGCCAATTTATTTTTCTTATTACAAAGTATTTGTTTTCCGCTCTTTTGTTTTATTTAATATTTTGAAAATTCTTGTTTTTCAAATTTTTTTTATCTTGCCATTGAAATAGGCAATCATTTCTCAAAAAAACGTATTGACTTTAATGCATATATAACTTTAACAGCTGAAAATAAAAGCATCATGTTCAAATGCTAAAGTTGGATTTGAAGGATTTGTGTCTTTGGCCAACACATTGGTCTAAACTCATAGAGCTGACTGATAGATTTTCCTATAATCTGATATATTTCCACAAATAATATACAATTATATGCAAGAAAATTAACCTAACCTCTTGGAAGTGTGTGGATTGAAATCAGAAGTCACCATTGTGTTACGTGTTGATAGATTTTCCTGAGGAGTATTTGGCATGATAGCTCCATCATAAACATTTCAGAGCCAGCTGCAATGAATGGCCTAAACCCACACATCTTATTGGCATAGAATACTGTGAATATTATCAAAATCACCGTACATTATTGGTGAGACAAACAGACATCTTAGGTCCCTCTGCCAAGGATATAAAATACATTTTATTGAAACTATGTGGAAGGATGGGACACGGGCCAAGAAGTAATTTATAAAGTGTTATGGCAGATCCAGGAATGTCTTTTTCATTAACTCTGACTTGACGCTTTCACCAATTTGATTGAAATTCATGAATCAAAATGAAATTAATCGGGCATATTTAGGAGACTTATAACTTTAAGTGTGTGTTGTTTGGTGTAGCAGTCAATCAATCTATCTGTCCATTCTAGTTCCTTAATGTTTTGTTATCCATGAGCAGCAGCAGTGCTGGGTGCAGTTGTACTCCAAGCCCACTAGATGGCAGGTCCATTCCACCTGTGACAGGCTGACTGAACCCAAACAAAGCATCTTGTTGAAAACACACTCAGAGGTCCGTGGGTCATTTTCAGACACGAGATATTTTATTTGAAGCACTTAACTCTGACCGATGTACATTATCCAACAGCTTATTGGTCAGCTCACTCCGTACGTTCGCCATGAACAGGAAGCCTCAGCGTCACTTTACTGTCCATCACAGCAGCAGCAGAACTATACCAAATCCTTACAAAAACCAAAAGAATCACCAAAATACAGACGCCAGCCAGCCAGCCCCAAAAAAACAAAACCACATCCATTTTGTCTGTGTCACATCGACTGCATGGATACACTTCTACAAATATTATCAAAAGCTATTTGTTCAAGGAATAAGTCAGCGTTAGCCTCCATACAAAACTGCCACGGTACTATTGCAAAGCAAGGACTGTTAAGAGCAAAAACTGGCATTCACGTACACATATGTAGGAAGAACATGGTTCATTAGTGTCACATGACCAGTGGAGGCAGCGGGGGGCCAGGACCCTGCAGCACAGTGGTCGGATTTGATATTGGGCCTGAAGGGCAGGACCCTATTCATGGAAACAACCTGGTAACAGGTGAACAGGGTCCTGCTGCTGAAAGTCGCACAGGGAAGGTCATGGCAGGTCTCTGGAGTTTGAGTGACTTCTCCTAAACCTTCCAGAGAAGTGTCAGTTAGCAGCAAACATGATCCTCCTCCAGTTAAACTACTGTTGTTTTACTTTTTGACTCTACTGTGGTGAGAAGTGCTTCCTTCATTAAGAATCTAACTAAAACAAATTGATGTGAAAATACATTATACTGTTTGTGGGTTGGATTTATGCAGGTTTGTTATAGCCTATAATAATTCTTGTTTATCTTTGGTAAATGTGCTAAATGCAGGAACCGTTACTTCCGGGAAGAGGCACTATAAGAAGAATACCGTGTACTTTGTCAGTTTCTGATTTGTGATGCAAAAATCGAAAGCTTTAACTTGAAGGAGATGAAAATACAAATTTGCTTTGTGTGGACGTCGCCTGAATTCATGAAAGGTAAAAAAAGGCTTCACCAGCAAGCATATATGTTCAGTTTAGAAGATGAATACAGCAGTTTCTTGTTTTTTTCATTCAATATAATGTGAGGATATTTCACAGGATGAATAAAAGGCAAAACATCGTACTCGTTCCAGTCAAATCCGCTCCTAGTAACCATGAACAGCAGACCCTCCATATATCCTGTTTCATTTGCATAGAACCTGCCTTACATCATTCATAAAGCGCACTATAACTGCTTCCATCGTTTTTTGTTATAACAATAGAATCTCCAGCAAAACAACTTTTTGTTACCAAAGTCACCAGTAAACTAGTTAATATGTTCTAAGTCTATTCTACATTGCACCAAAACAAAACTGACCACAGGAGATACACGAAAAAATCTACAGTCACTTTCATGATGTCATTATTTACAGGCAGATACAAATATGGTTTCATTCAGTCATTCAACACTGACAAATAAAATGTTTCCTTTTAAGGCGCAAACCTGTTAAATTGCCATGCAAACACACACATTCCATTGCAAAGCAGCCATCGAGACACAAGGACAGAAGCTGACACTGAAGAGTGTGTATAATGTCTTCTGCTTATTCTATTTTTGCCAGGTATAATGTTTTATCCTGGAGGACAAACGCACACACTATGTCACTTTTTCAGGCTTTTCAGGCAACGTGAGCACAAAAGGAAAAAGAACGCCCTTCGCCTCCAGAGGTGCCCTCAGCGCCTCCTCCACAAAGTAGCCGCCCTCCTCCTCCACTACGAACTGAAGCGTCTGGGATTTGTTCACGCAGTAGATGCAGTTCCCGATGACGGCGCACCTGAACGGCAAGTGGCTCCCGAGCCTCTGCGACGCGCAGTCGTGCCACATTTTCACTATGGTGTTGTACTTGAAGACGGTGATGCCCTGCTCGCGGTTGACGTCGAAGCGGTAGATGAAGCTCTTGAATGCCACCATGTCGGTGGACTTCTTCCTGCTGTTGTTGAAGGGGCACTCCTGCCACTCGTCCCTCTTGGGGTCGTACTTGACGAGGCGGTAGAAGAGGGAGCCCCCTGAGACGTAGAGTTCTCCGCTGCAGGTGGTGGCTTCGTGGGCCACGGCAAAGGCTCCCTTGGGCAAAGGGGCCACGGTAGTCCAGCGGTCCATGCGAGGGTCGTATTTTTCCACTGTAAACAAACATTCCCCTCCGATGGCATACAAGTGGCCGTCCATGGACACGAGCTTGAGCTGGGCTCGAGCCTGGTTCATAGGTCTGACCTCAGCCCAGCGGTTGGTTATGGGGTTGTAACAGAAAACTTTGTCCGACACTTTGCCTTTGTCACCGTAGCCCTTGATCCCCCCTGCCACAAACAGGTAGTTGTACAAGGTGCACATCCCGCACCCTTTAGTGTTTAAGTCCTCAGGCATCGCCGTCAAAGGTCTCCAGTCATTTGCCGTTTCGTTAAAGAAGTAAATCATATGGTTATCCTCTAAAGACCCCTCCGACAAGGGGCTCTGTGGCCGGCTGCCGCAACGACTCTGCGGCCTGCTCCCGACTCGATCAAACACATCATTTATCTCTGCGACCATCAGCGTCTTCCTCCCTTCCATTCTCTTCCTCAGGATCAGGTCCCGCTCCGATCCGGTCAATCGCCCGTACGCGGCGGGGTCTTTGAGGACCTTGAGGAAATTGTCGCTCATGTAGCCGTAGGCCGTCTCCTTCAGCTCGTTCAGACGCTGCTTTTTGGCAATGGTAAGAATCTCGTAGCAGTTCTCTGTAGTGATTTGTTCCGACATGGAGTCCATGGCGGCCTGGACGGCGCAGGGGATCTGGAGGATTTTAGCGCCTGTGATGACCTCGACGACATTGTCCTTGCTCACATTCACCTTGGAGGTGTAAATGTAGTCTATCAACGTAGACAATGTCTTGTAGCTCATTCCCTTTACCTTGAGGATGTCTCGTGACAGCCGCGCCTTAAAGTAGTCGCTCTTCTCTGCAAGGACAGATTTGTGAGCGCTGATCGTTTGCCCACCAACTTCGATGACTAGATCAGGCTTTTCTTTAGCTGCTGTATTTTCAGCTGCCTGTTCGAGGTTTGATTTTAGTCCTGAGCGATCAGTTTCCTCTTGGCCTCGACTAGACAAGCATACTTTGGCTGTGGCGCCGTTGTACATTTCATTACTTGTACAGTTTTGCAGTGTGTCAGAAACATGATTGGACACAGAGTCAGTATGAAGAGGGAGATCCAGAGCCCTCTTAACATTAGAGAGGTGGCACTGATCAGCTCTGGAGTTGTATGAGCCGTTTCCTTTCTGATGATCGATGTTATTATTCTCCATCAGCCTCCCGTCCAACAGGTACTCCTTCTCAAACACCGGAGTAGGGCTGAAGTCCTTGTCCTCCGGCAGGAATGCCTGGACGTAACCCGGACATAAACTCTCATCCCTGTTGGCCGGCCTGATGAGGTCGGGGTTCGCGACGTGGAGGATGACGTCGGCCTCTACGGTGATGGCCCCTCCGCCTTGCCTGTGGCCCTCGTTCATGTTAACGTCCTCACTGGTGACAGGAGACGTTGTCTACGCCGAACATGATGACTGGATAGAAAAACTCTTCACCTACATGGAGGGAAAACAAGGAGAGGATTTTACTAAAGCGAGAAAAAAGATTCACACATTTATTTCCAGTAGAATTGACGGCGGTGGACTTTTAACAGGATTTCCTGAAAAGACAATCATCTTACAACTCATCCAAAATTCTGTTGCAAGAGTTTGAAGCAAATCTAAAAAGACAAGCACAGGATACAATTCAAAGTTGAACTGCTCTTTTTAAAATCTCTTAAATGCAGCTTCCCCTAAATATAACACAACAGACATGATAATGCAATGCAACCCTGTGGGACTCTTTAGATTAATGGGGAGTGGTCTTCTAGTGGCACGCAGGGACCAGTCCAAACATGGAGGAGCAGCTTGAAGTCCAACACTGAAAACTTTTAGTGCCTTTAACTATTTTACAAGGTCAAGCCATCATTGGGTTTCTACTAATTTTTTTTATTTATTTTATTATTTGACATCTACTTTTTTTTTAAAATTATTTTACTTCTTCAACTTGTTTTTTTAAATATGAACTCAGATTTTACCCTTGGTATTTCTTTGACCTCTTAACGTCTTTTACTTATTCTAAACTCTGCTTTCTGCTTTTTAATAGATTTTTCTTTTCATTCAGTCTCTGTGCTGTGGTCAATGTACAGCACCTTAAATCTACCTCTGTGTATGGAATCTGCTGTATAAATAAAAAATGGCCTTAGATCTCTGAGGGGCGCTGTTTCTCTAGTAAAAACAGCTCGGAACCAGTGGATTTTAAAGGAAAATATGACTTTGCTCTCCTGCTCTTGCCAGGTTTGCTCTACAACTCACCACTACAGTAATGTGGCATCATGTCAACCTATACGTGGAGGCTTTTGGGTGCAACATCTGCAGATCGCACATGAAATCAAAGCCACTCCTACGTGTAGCTCTGATCTTAAAGTGCTCGACGTATGTGCAACACTGTCTGTCCGTTATTCGTGGTAATCTGGAGACGCCCAGGGCGCATGCGCACAGGGTGTTGCGCCGATGGAGGAATTAATCTCTAATATGAAGAGTAAAAGGAGGATTGTGTTGTATCAGTAACTCCTGAGAGACGTCCCACAGACCGTGTCCATGGACACATGATAAATCAGGTCCCCCAGTGGAGTCCCGCGGGAGTCCGAGGTGTGGTAACCTCATTATAATCTATATATAAGGATGTGAGATCAGCTCCCGTTAAATGTGACCTACCTGCGGTTCTGATTAAACAGCAGCAGCGTCTCTCTCTCTGCCGCCGCTCGCTCCTCACGGCTCAGTGACGTAAGTCCCGATGAAGCGGACTCTCCTGTGGCTCCACTGGTTCACTTCTCCCGACAATTTCCAGCCGCTTTGTCCCTCCGATCAGCGCCTTGTATCCACACTGCGCAGCCTCCTGGTTCTGTCCGCTCCCGAACCGCACTGAGGTGTCTGCCCGGGCGGCGGCAGCAGGAGGAAGAGGAGGAGGAGGAGGAGGAGAAGGAGGAGGAGGAGGTAAGGAGGACGGAGGGGACGATCAACCAGTCATTCCAGGTCGCACCTCCTCTGATCGGTGAGCTCCTCCGGTGTGAAGCTGCTGAGCACATTCAGTGTCTGTGTGGTGAGTTCTCGCGGAGTCCTCTCTCTCTCTCTCTCTCTCTCTCTGTTCTTTTACAGTTCACTACAGTGAGGCGGTTATTATTGATCTAAGCCACGCCCACTACAGTCGGCATTAACCCTACACTCAGGCAGGCACGAGGCTCCATCTGTCGTGTGCGCGCGCTCCGGACGTATCCAAGAGATGCGACATTCCGTTACGCATCATCCTTTACGCATCATCCCTGAGCTGGGTACCAGGACGTGTGGCAGCAGGAGGGTTGGTCCGCATGGGGATTTAAATATGTGGGACACCCCTCCCTCCCCCCTCCCTTTCTCCCCTCATGCCTGTGCACACACACACTGGCACAGCAACCCCAACATAAGACTCACCAAAAAGTGTGACCCTACACTTAAAATAACCCCCAAAGAGTATTGACCGTTGGAATATTACACACACTCACAAATATTGGTCCCCTAAATGTGTCATTCAACATTTTTGAGAAATCAACAAAAATGGCATATAAAACACCACATCTTACAATATTAAGTTGAAAATTAAACCCTGGATCCATCCCGTTTACAACCCACAACAAAATTGTATGGCTTCTTCCTTGACCAGTACCGCAGCCTTCCACCATGTTATATATGGTAATCCATGTGGTAGTTTTTGCATAATCATGGTAACAAACGAACAAATACACTGATGAAAACATTACCTCCTTGGTGGAGGTAATAAATAAATGTGTACACGAGGGAGGTTTAACAACAAAACTTCACAAGGCTCTGGAAGTAAAAGTCACATTTTCCATCTGCTGATGATGCAACACTATATATATCGGAGTTCAATGAGAGACACAGTCTGAACCAGTCGAAATGTGTGAGACGTCAACACACTCAACGTGTGACAAGGGGCATCATCAAAGAGCAGCAGCTGCAGGAGCACAATTTTCTTTTTCGGTAAATCCCGGGGTCCACAACCTCTCCTCCTTGGAGACTGTGTGGCGTCTTAGCAACTGGCCTTCAAATACAAAAATAGACGGGAGCCATCACGAGGGCATCGCACAACTATCGGCCCTGTGAGATTAGACAGCTTTCAGCTGGGAGGGTTTAATGCCAGATATTCTGAGAACAAAGACTCGCTGAAGACACACACACACACACACACAGCATGCAAGTGTCTCCATGGAAACATCAGGGTCAAAGGGATAACAAAAGGACTTCACGACACAGCACACTGTCTTGATATGTGAGCAGTGTCAACACCCAGCCAGACGCACTGATAACCCGGTTACTTACTCAGACTGAGACTGAGGTGTGGCCATGTTTAACTTCTAGTTAATAAATACAAGACAGTATTCAGCTACAGGAGTTAAACATGATCTCAAGTTCAAGTCGGTAAAAATCAGATGAGATGATATTCAGGAATCATCCTCAGGTGCTGCGGATTGCAGCTTTCAATAAAAAACTCCGACCATGAGAGTCATCTTGCCTATTTTTGTTAAAGCTGACAGGATAGTGAAAGCTGGTGGTGCACGAGTGGGCCTGAGCCTCATAAGAGAGAGAATGTCTTGACCCTTTCTGCTCGGCAGTGGGAGAAACGAGCAGCAGAATCCCGGAAGAGCTGCATCAGGCTCAGCTCCTGCAGCCCCTCAGGCACATTGCTAGTCCCGGCATGTACTGATGGCTGCACACAGTCGGCGCGGAGGAGAAGAACAAGGTTGAAAAAAAAACAAACACACCATCTCCTACTTCTTTTATCTCCACTTGAGTATGATACAAATCTGTTTGTTTCTAAACTGTACTTTGTTTGGCTTTAAAGATTCCAAACCTGGAGAAAAGCTTCCACAAGGCCGACATGTGTTTCCCTGAAAATGTAACCGACACGACAGGAAGAATATAATCACAAAAAAGAGGAAATTCTCAATAAAAAACTCATGGAATACACAAGTTTGCTCAATAAAACAATGTTTATGGATTTGTTAATGCACATAACAGACATACAGACAAATTATGACAAAGTATAAAGCTTTTTCATCCTTTTTAAAAATATCCTTATGTGAGAAACAAATATGCATTAGGGGGAAACAACAAACTCTCTTGTGGTGATAAAGACTCTTTTCTTCCCTTTATGAACAGAAACCTGGCCAGCCAGGGATTCTCCTCAGACCCTCTCAAACTAAATCAGTCATCCATACTTCATCTTTTTTCTCTATATCCCTTTCTCTGCTCTGTTTACAGTATAGTTGCAGCTTCAATGGTAAAAAAAAAAGAAAAGCATCTGATTCCATATATAAAAACTTCCTCTGACCCCAGATCTGCTGCACATGTGAATCTGAGCTGCTACACGTCACATTCACAACCCGGGCCTTGACTGACGATCTGAAGTCCTGATCCTAATAATCGTACGAGAAACTTCCATGTAACACTTTCCAAGCTCGGTCGTTTCCTCGCGAGCCTTTGGAGCGGGACCGTGTCGTGGATCGATTCCCGTTTCCTTTTCAACACTGGTATAAACACTGCAGTCAACTGTGTGGCACAAACACTGGGGAGCAATGGAATGTATTAGCCGTGTTACAGAACCCCTTTATCAGAGGGTGAAATGAAAAGACCTTGTAGTGTTTTTTTTTAATACATCCTTAACAAGTGGAGAGTATCCTTCGACTTGTCTGTAGGAAGGTGTTTGTATCGAGCGTAATGGTTTGAGTGGTTTTATCGATCCTGTGTGTTTTATGGCACGAGACGATGATGCAGAGTTCCCGATGCAGTTTTGCTTTAAATAACTCGTTTAGTTGTATTTTTCTGTGAAGTGTAACACCACGTCCCACAGGGAGAGTTCTGTGGAGCCCAAAACCTGAAAAACACAGAAAATATAGAAACATTGGTGAGAGGGATGCACACGACATAGTTTCAACTTGTAACTGATCAAATGCTGTTGTACTGACCCGTCAATGAGTTTGTGGTTTCACATGTGGAGTAAAGGAATCTGCCAGATCATGATAGTGGAGGTTGTGTCCTCATGGCGAGACGGTTTGGTCTTTTTGTTCACCCTGCGGTGGCCCAGCCCCCCGGACACCACCAGCAGCGAGCTGACGTCCACCTTGCTGGAGCGGCGCCCCCTCCGCATGTGAGCCTGGTCGTGGAGCACGTCGTACAGGGCCCCGTCCTCCGGCCCGTGCTCCAGCGAGCCCTGGGACGGGGCGAGGGAGCCGCAGGACGAGGAGGACACAGAGTCTCGGAGAGCCATGGCGGTGCAGCCCGCCTCTCCCAGCCACACGCCTCGTCCCTGAGGAGGAGTCAGCGCTGCATCCGGGGGCGGGGGGGCGTTCTCTGTATCCTCTGCTGGCTGCACTGGGGCGGGAGGGGCGGAGGAGGCCGGGCCCGTGGAACGATTGCAGACAGCAGCAGCCACGGTGAGGAACTTGACTGCTCCGCTGTGAGCGTGGAAGGACACCATGCCCCGACCTGAGGACGAGCACACACACGTCAGTGCTCATCCTGCTTGTTTCACACACTTGGCTTATTGTTAATTAATAAGAATGTCTGGGAAGTGAAATTAATAATCTGCAACTTTAGCATATGTTTGATTTGCTAATTTTGTGCCAATAACCATAAAATATAATCAGCCTCACCTAACATGAGTAATGTGAGAACCCATCCAGGGCAAAATAAACAACAGATAACTGCTTCTTCAGAGATCTCAAGAAAAAACACAGACTCCTAAATGCATCTCCTCTTGAGGATACATTATTTAAAGGTCATTATATCGCCACGCTGTATAAAACTATGATGATTAAGCTAATAGGTTTTCACCAGAAAAAATGTTATTGTTACGAAAAAAACACAAAAAACAGACATTCTCTGGTTTCCTCTTTTGGAAAACCTTTGTTGAGGCAAAACAGTTTGTTAACTGAGCGAGATTCTTATTTAAATCGTGATATAACTTCTAAATCTGGTGTCAAATAGGTATTTAAGTTTACATCTGAAATAGTGACACGCTGATGTGTCGGTGTTACCTGTGACCTTGGGGATCCCCTGCAGTCTGGGGACAGAGAGGGCCACAGTCACCCCCAGGTTGGTCCCCACCAGCAGCAGACCATGACAGACCAGCAGGCTGCTCACTGACACTCTCTGGTTCCCTGCAGAAGAAAACAAACACACAACATGGCTTTCATTTCCCGAAGTCAAATCCAGTGACATTTGAAATCGTCAGAGTTAAATGGCTCTTGGCTGAGACATGTTCCAGGGTTTATGGTGTCAGGTGTGAACTGTTGGACCTCACACAGATGCACCATGCACACTCTTCTCTCCTGGAAAATCAGAGAAGTGCATATTTAATGGGCCACTTCAGCTTGAAGACAGTGTGGTGTGTGGGAGGGATGGAGGGAGGGAGGGAGGGAGGGAGGACATATATCTTTTTAGCGAGTGGGGGCATTTTCACAGCGATGATGTTCAGCGGTTATTTGTCTCCAGGGCAACGTAGAGGAGAGGAGTCTGGGTAGGAGCGAGCTCTTTTCAAGAGGCTGAACGCAGAAAAACACAGAGCTGTTGTCCGCTTTGAGTCAGACAGGCAAACACAAAAGTGTTATGTAACAGATTGGTGTAATTAAGCAGGGAGCGCTGCCTCTATTGAGGAAGCTCACGGCCGCTACAAAGGGACAATCAGGGCCGACCTTTCATTTCCCCTCCTGGCTAGAAAAATCACTGTGATGCTCCTTTGGGCTTTAAAAGCAGCTTTTGTGAAGTTAACAGCACCTTTCAGGCTCTCTGACGGACTGTTAGGTGACCTGTGATGTGGAGTTTGATGCTCGGCTCAGAGCGTCCCTGCACGGGAGCAGCGTCAGGAGCGAGCTGTGTGAGAATCGGTATCTGGTCACTTCTGTCGAATCGTTTTCAACATTTTTATCATCATTTTTCAGGATTGTTTGAGGAATCTGGGGTTTGGCAAAAACAGTCATTTGAGTGCTGCAGTGTGGGAGGCGAGACTGTCATGAGTCATTACTGCTGCAACAGCTTGACTTGAATTTCCTCCCTAAAAGTAATCCTCTTGGGTTTAAGGAAAAATTACTGCCAGTCTCGGCACGTTGACCCCCCCCGCCCCCCCCCCTCCCTGGAGCTGACCCCTTGCCTCGGGGCACACGCACGCCACCCTGCCAGACAGAGGGCAGGTACAGTGGAGGCCGAGGCTCTGCCTCTTGCCCACATGTGCTTCTAATGAGATCCAGAGTTAGAAGGAACACACGGCCGGCTGGTCAGAGGGGGCCTTGCTCAACTTCCTCCTTTCATAATATTTGGAGTTCCCCACCCAGAGGGTGAACTAAAATAAACCCAGAGTGAGCATCAACACGGCCCGGCTCTGGCCCTGATCCCGCACCACAGCCCCACTTTGATCTACACTTATTCCTGACAAGCACCAGCAGGCGGGAGGAGCAAATCCCAAATTTTACAATAATACACTGTATCAGCCATTCTATTAGTGGAGGAATAACAGATCAGCAGTATGTGAGGAATCAGTGGATCAGGCTCTAGAGCAGGAAGTTACACCCTCTTTCTTTATTACTACTATGTTCCCAAAAGTGTCTCGATCGCTCCTGGTGGCTGGCTGCAGTATAGGTCATGAACCCTGCCTCATCCATGTTACTGGATAGGTCATGGGTCAAAAAATTTAAAAATAAAAATAAACATCAAATAAATGTTTCTCAAAGAGGGTTTCTGATATTTAAGTTAGTTATTATCAGACTAATGTTCAAGAGTTTTTCAGGAAAGTTTGGTTAAGATATTTGACGCTATAGAAATGGGGTAAAACGTAATGATTGACAGCTAAGACTGACTCAGGATTGGTTAGAGCGCGTGTATCTGTGGGATCTGGAACCAGAACCATATCAAGGAATACTAGATACTAAAAACCATTAATTATTTTCAAAGATTCTCAGTTTTGGCTGTAGCTCCCTGACAGTGCAGCTATTGGACACTATCATGTTGAGTCAGCGCTTTGTGAGCGAACGTTCATTCAGGATTAAGCATGTTGTCCGTGTTGGGACGTGTGCAACAATAGTGGCGTACAAACAAAGAGAAGCTGGAGGTGTTATTTACTGACCCCCCCTGATGTTTGTCTCCCATTAGACCGCGCACGGCTGCCTTTATAGGTCACAGAGCAGCATGCACAGGCAGAGGAGACCCTCAGCACAGCAGCCAGTCAGCCACCGTCCTCTGAGACAGGAAGGTCTTGCTTTGATGGAGGCCCGCTGCCTTTTGAAGTGCTTCTTCAGAACTTGTTATGATAGTCTTGATTTAAATTTCAAACTTATTAATATTTAACACAATGATTTCCCCTAAATGTTTCCCTTAATTTGGGCATTTCTTGACTATTTTAAAGCTTTTGTAGATTCTTTGTCGGGGTCTTTACCCTGTTCCCACGGAGGTTCAATAAAATAAAATCACATCCAGAAGAACCCTAAACATGGCTCTTTTTATTTTATCAAGATCCATGAATGATTCGCTGGGAAATCAGTGAAAAAGGTCCAAAACCGCCCGTCTCACAATTTAAAAGAAAGTAAAAAACAACTCCTGGATCCACCCCAATGAAATGGGTTCTTCCGTGACTCGTACTGTATCCTTTCAACAAGTTGTGTTGAAAACTGTTCATTTGTTTTTGTCTAATCTTACACACAATCAACCAAACAATAACCTCCTTGGTGGAGGTAATATGAAAATCCACATTGCATCTCTGCGTGTCTAACACACTCGGTATTTGGGATTATAGAGTAGTCCAATAAACATGACATCCAATCAGCTACTGACACCACAAAACTACTCTAAAACATAAACTGTATAGGGTTCTTTAATAAACACGAGCTTTGAGTTACAGTGATAATGACGGCTATTAGAGCATATTAACCCGCTGTGTGTTCAGTGCTTGGATAAGGAAGTGTGGTCTCCACAGACGGGAGTTAGAAGAAATTGCTCCAACATGCTCAAACAAGAGGAGGATAACCCCACCTTCAGCACCTCCTGCATTTAACACTGCACCATTCATCAACGCCGTTCACACTGAAGACAACGCCCTGTGTTTTTTCTTTGAGGAGATACAGCTCATTGGATCAGTGTGTTTTCTGTAGACAAGCCACATCCGCATTAGGGTCTGTAATGTGATATCCCTTCAAATAATGTGGACTTCCTGGAGATTCAGAGATTTATAAAAAAAAAAACAGATCTAATTTCATTGCTATTTTCCTACGAGACGATTTCATTTCTATCTCGTGTCTCGGTAAGCAAGTGTCGATGGAGGGAGGCCCTGCAGAGGGAGGCCCTGTCACTCTCGGCCTCACACACACATCGATTGCAGACGGTCCCTTCCTGTCCCAAACTGGTATGGCTGGCAAATCCAATTAGGCCAGAGATTGTGCAGGAGCAGCACATTTTTTGGTCTCATTCTGTTCCCCGGCAGCGGCCAGCAGCAGTTAGTGCCAGGGTGGAACCCTCTGGAGCAGATCAAAACAGGCGACAAGCCGTGAGCCAGTGAGACAGGTGGATTCAATGCAACTGCTTCATTCAAATAAAACAAATCTCATCTACACACCCTTGATCATGGATTAAAAAAAGACTTTTGATTTCCATGCTGACTGACAGTTCAAGGAGCCAGTGCAGCTATCAGAGGAAGTGAGCTTTCCGATGGCGAGGCCCGGAGGAGGAAAGCTTTCATGTGCGGTGGTCTGTCCCAGATACGGCTTCCTCTGCGGTTGCATGGATCCTATTAGCCAGTACGGGCGGCGAGGTCCCATTGCAGGCAGCTTTTATCATTCACATCTGTCTGAGAAAGAGGCCTTCCCCGTAACTCCAAACACTCGGCATCACCCAGAGGTTCTCTCAGGAAGATCAAGGGAACCGGAGCAGTTCTCTTATCTTGAAGTTTTCCCTGCAATTTGAAATGTCCTCAAAGGAAATTCAGAGCGGATAGCACTGACCATTAATCTGTTTTTCTCTACAGTCAGAAGCATGACGCAGCAGAATGGCTGTTCATCATCGTGCCACGGTGAAAAACCTGTAGCCATGGTTACAATCGACCATTAGAGAATGGTTCTTTGTTGCACTGTTTTTTTTTTTACATGGCAGATCCTAATTTTGGCTTCGGAGCTGATCTAACAATTAGTGACATTTAAAAACCCACTTACAAGGGATCTGACATTCTGCTGATTAACTAATGTCGCTTGAAGTAAGAGTCAGATGAAAAGAGCTACCGTGCAGATTTAGCAGATTCAACACGACTCACTTCTGACATTTTGTAACTAAATACTCCTGATGCCTTTGTGAATGTTATTCCTCCCTCGTAGCAATAACAGAGAAATCCCTCGGAGGAATCTCTGTAAACAAATTCTATGCTCAACTAGGCTAATGACGATATCGGTAATGATAAAGATGACCACGTAAGGATACAACTACAGGGCAAATTAATAAGTGAAGACCATAACACACACAAAACGACTGTGACAAAAAACACAGATTCAAAATCTTCAGGTACCAAATTGCTGAAACAAGATTATACCAGGTGTATATTCCAGTTTAAAAAGGATGGAAGGGTTGAACAAATACAAAATTCTGGAAATTCTGGAAAACTGGGCAGGAGATAGTCAGACACGTTAACAACGACATGTGAGGAGTAGAGCATGGAGGAGGGAGGAGGGAGGAGGGAGGAGGGAGGAGGGAGGAGGGAGGAGGGAGGAGGGAGGAGGGAGGACATGATGAATATATTGAGCTGTTATTGCCTACATTAATTCGACACTTGCATCAGTTGTCAAATCTCACTGTCTTATCAAGTGACTTCTTTATTGCCGTATTCAACGTGTATGTGAATTTCCACAGCAACTGACTCAGACATTTTTTTTTCTTTCCAACCCCTTCAGAAAATGTCAGGTACTATCCAGACTTCAGTGAATGTCTGAAAGCAGCTTTAAAGAAAACTTTGGAAACGCTTCTAACTGTCTGCATTACTCTGTGTGGAGGAAATCAGCAGTTACTGAACCGCACACATCCAGACTTCCTACCAACAGCAGCAATCTCCTCTCAGGAACAGAACACACAACTGTGTTTTGGGGTCAAGCTGACGTAACACAACAGATTACAAGATCCAAATCTACTGTGATGACTTCAGCCTTGATTCACTTTCACTATAACACTCATCTGATCTGATCTGAACATCCTCAGTGACAATGTTTGGCTTAAACACACATGGCAGAAGCTGCTCCTTATGTCACACCCCAATATAAACACTATGGTCTATTACCATAGGAACTGAACCAGTTTCCAATCTAAAGGACACAGGCAGGAACTGAAACTAGTGTTATGATGTTATACAATGCAATTCTCTCCTCAGTTTCGGGTATGCACTGTGCATCATGGGGTTAACATCTCCAGGGGCCTGTAAAGCAAATATTAGCTCATCCAAAAGAAACTCATCTGGAATCAAGCTGTCTGTGAGCGATGGCTCATTTGGTTCGCCTCTGTATTTGTTACAACCTGCTAATGACAGGTCTACAGCAGCAGCGCCTTTCAACATCACAGAGCCAGGGTGAGCCACGGCGGACGGATGATGTAATCAAATTACCTTTCAAAGTAGAGAAAAACCTCTGTGATCAGAATCACTGCACTCACTTGTAACGCTACATTAGATCAAACAACCTGCAAAGACTCCTACATTGTTATCTACAACAAGGAGGTTATGTTTTCACCTCTGTCCATTTGTCACTACTACAACTACTAAAAACATTTCCATTCAACCTGGTGGGAGGACTAGGTGTAGGACAAGAAGTTTTATCGGGATACAGAATTTTTTTTTTTATTTCCCAGGAAATAATTCACAGGTATAAGCCATATTTAGAGGAGTGAAATCTATGAGTGTGTGGAATTTGATGCAGATTGATGTGGTGTGGATCCAAAAAGCAAAAGCCGGATCCAATTTTAGGAATTAAATGTGGTTTCATTAGGGTCTGTATGTGCCTTTCAGGGCCTTTCTAGTTGTTTATATTCGTATCTGTTTTGTTCGACATTTTCATGGTTCAATAAATATAAAAAAAGCTTGCCATCATTACATTTTGATTAATTATTGGAGAAGGGGTTCTTGTTTCTTTTTAAGTGATTCATTTCACTCATGTTTCATGTGGCTGAGGACTGTTCATTTATGCTGATCTCCAAAAGTAGCTCGACTGTAAATCTGCTCTGTATTTCAATTCGATATGTAAATTCCTGTCTATATTTGGTCAATCATGAAAGCTTGTGTTTGTGCTCAACTTCAAGCTGGATTTTTCCTTTTAGAAAGCACCTTCCAAAACATACTACGTTGCCATAAAAAGGACTTGAGGAGGTCAAAAGTTTAGTTTGTTACGCAACACTATGAATAGGGACAAAATGAGAGGTCCCAGATCCACTGTTTAGAAGAGGACGAGAGCGTGACAGAGCTGCCATAACAACAGCTGTCTGGATGAGCTGCCACACTGATGTCAGCTAATTACTGACAGGCAACGAGTAAGACAGCCTTTTTGACACGTGAGCTCAGGGGAAATGCCAACATCGACCACAGGTGCAGGGGCGTATTTGAATAGGCACAGTGGACGAGATGATCAAAAAGGAGAACACCTATGCTTTGCTGTTCTTTGTGGGACAGTTTGACACTCGCTAAAAGGTTTCAGGCCCTGTCAGGCGTGCGGATCACATTACTTAGTGACACTCGAGAGAAGGCACAGAGAACTGAGAGTGATGGTGGTGGGTACAATGGTAAAGGAGGTGAGACCGCAGAATCACTATGAATCAATCTCAAACCACACGACTGTACACAGGCCAAGGACTTCTACAAGGTGAGAAAACACTCGATCCATCCAATATCCATACTGCTTAATCTTTGAGGGCCGCAAGAGGAGAAGGGTACAGGTGGTGGTTGTTATTTGTTATTTTGTAGAGTAAATCAAAGAAGATTGAACCCCCTGCAAGAGCAACTAGAGTCCAACTGTCCCCTTTAATTCAATCAAGCTGCACTATATCCTCCACACTCATAGAGAACAGTTTCTTAAACATGTCTGATTTCCTTTCAATCAAGAGCCATGAATTATTCCCTGGGAAAGAGGTGAAGGTTTCTTTACTAGCTGCGATTTATGCATTGGCTTTTGTTGTTATTTTTACACTTAGCGTTTACAAAGTACATTTATGACAGTGATGTTTCTTTGGAGAAGGACTGAGTTGATCCTAAGCATATTTTATCTTCTGAAAATATGAAAATAAAACATTAGGCAGTAGATGCAGAGGCAAAAAGAACAACAGTCATGTAAAAGAAAGGAATTCAGCAATGTTATCTATGGATGCAATTGTCCTTGATGCTGAATATCTGAACTACAAACTTTCATGTTACTAAATCCTTCACAGAAAAAGTTATTGACAGCGTAGTTGACCCTGGCGAGGTTTACTGAGTTCATATATATCTATTAATCTCAATAAATTAAGTCATTTTCCTTAGTGTTAAATCAGGCAAAATGAAAATGATGTATTACCAGGCAGTATATTGTGGACCGGTGTAGCGATGTTAATGTCCTGTAGGGGCTCCAGGGTCTCCGTGTGGAAAAGGCGGAGTGTGGAACCCGAACTGAAGGCGATCCAAATGCCCACGCCGGCCACCACCATGTGAGACACCACCATGCCCTCCTCCTGGTGGGTCTCCAGCTGCCTCTGGATCAGGAGCACAGGGCAGAGTGACAGGAGTAAGTCATCACACTACTGCACATTGACACTAAATTCAGTTTGAGGGACCAAATCTATCACAAAGAAATAAACAAGAAAATAATAAAATTGATATACAGATAGAAATATGTCTGTGTATACAGCCTGTAGGATTATAAACTGTGTAATTCTCACTAGCATCTACGTCACCATAATAGCATTTTAACTGGCGAACAGAAAATGACTCTGTGAGGGAATTCAAACACAATTTTTTTTTGTGTTTGGCACCACACTACACAATAGTATTATATTTGGTAACTTTCTAGGCTCAGACAAAATGTTTTTTCGAAGAGAATCTCTGGCTGTTGGTGGAACTGGAGAATCAACCCACAGAAAGTCTGTTTAGACTGCAGCTGCCCATGCAGTGTAAGTGGTTGTTATGTCTGGGGATTCTTTGATTATGCTTAAGCATCAAATTGAAGAATCACATTTCCACAGTGCCAAGCAGAATATGATACAATGGGGTTGTTCTTGGGCAAACGCACAAACAAAATTTATTCAGAGGTGATGTCAATGACGACGGTCAGGTGAAATCCAAACAGCAGGTACACGGAAAAAGATTTGGTTTATAAATCTCAAATAGCTTGTAGCTTTAAACTCCAAACATGTGAACCAACAGAGTAGCCTCACTCCACCACCACTGGTTACATAATCTCACCACACATCACTCTACGTGTAGGTGGAGCTAGCAAAGGATAGAGTCCATTTACAAGTGTCTCAGTACATGTTTCTGATCAAATGTGAAACATTCAAGTATAGGGATGCAAAGGGGCGGACACCTTCCGGTAAATTTCCGGAAACTTTCTGGAAACTTTCCATGCGAATATTCAGCTCGGGAATTTTGAAAAAATAATATATACGCAAATTAAACGCTGAGCAAAAAAAACATCATTCAAAATCTATATTAAAGATGTATGGAATGCAGCACATGCTGCTCGGTGAATTTCAACCCTGCACTGTGCATTTCTCCATCACTTGTGCAGATAATTCCCAGCATCCTGCACACTACAGCAGGGCTATTGAGGCCTGCTATAGTGTGCAGGACTAGTCAGGGAAGTTTCAATGATATTACTGGGGGAAATATATTAACATGCTGATTGAGGATTGTTCATCTGTTCCTCTAGCCTCTTGCTATTCATTTATCCATCAATTGTAAAATATTTTTAAAGACGATTCCAATTGTTTGGCCAACTATTTATATCTCTAGCATTGCATTAGTGTTTTTTTACAAGCTTTTTTCTCATCTTATTCTACAGAACAATTCCACGTGCACCATCTCCTGTATGGAGACATTTCACCCCAGCCAATGTAGAAGGAAAGGCTGTGTACATTTGCAAATACGATGCAAAGACCTATGTTAAGAATGACACAGATCCAGAAGCATATAGTCAAGTGCCCAAAGTTTCCTCAGGGCTCAAATCCGCCTATGACAAAACAAATGTTTATATTTATGTCTGTATAAGACAAGGTTAATACAGTTAGTATAAATTACCCACAACATTTTCCGTTAATTCCCGTTAATTCCCTTTAATTCCCTTTGTATATTCCCATATATTCCCGTAAATTCCCATGGAAAGTTTCCAACTTTTAATATTCCCGGAATTTTGCAACCCTATTCAAGTACTGTATTGCACCTTGTGTAAATGTAAACCCTTGTAACTTATATTAGATATACCTTTCATTCAAATGACTAAGTCTTAAAATATCCGGTCATGCTTCCCTCCTCTGTTGGACTTTGAGTCACTACTGTGGACAAACTGTGAGCCCTCGCTGAGGAGGAGAGAGAGAGCGGCAGGCAGGTGGTGCAACATAATGAGCTTAATGAGGCTAAACAGATTATGAGTGAGAGCATGTCAGAGGAACATTACTATTCCTGGACCCACGGCAGGTGCCTCCAATCCCTTAACCAGGCCAGAACACACACAAAGGGAATAACGTCCATATTCCAGGAAAATGGGAGCGGGTAGAGTGAGAAGAGAAGTGAGGAGCCCTGATCTAGTAGATGCCTTTTATACCTCAAAACTGCTTTCAGTCATGCACTGGACTCAGAGGGGCTGTATGTGAGAACTCAAATGTACAAGTCAGCTTCTCCGGAGATATTCCACAATGTCACTGCCAAGCCTCTTGTAAAATGTCTGACAAATGTCTCAGTGAGCTCATGTGAGAATACAGCAAGAAAAAGTCACAGCGAGTGAGTCAGCATTTTTATGATGTTTCTAAGAGGTGACAGACGCAAAACAGGAGAAAAAAAGGATAGATATATCTCCTAAAAGAGGTGACATACGAGTAGAAGACGCAGACGAAGAGGTCAACTTGGAAAGACGAGGATATTTTCTTTTCCTGTTGTGAACATGTCCGACCCGGACCATCTCTTTCTGCGTTCATCTTATGAAATTCGTAAAACGGCTGGACACAATTTTCACTCATGTTCATGTCTAAATTAGCTTTGTGATGACATTTCACCTCTTGATAAAACATTAAGCAATGTTGTACTTATCCAAACTCAAAAGTTACCACTTTACTTTCTGATGACGGTTCACTGCCCTTAATTTGATTAAAAAGAAAATCACGCTCTAAGTATTAAAACACTCAATAAATTACCTTCAAGTAAACAAAAAAGATTCCAAACTGTCTTTTTGTGCTTTTTATTTTCCTGACCTGACACAGGTTTAGACTTGACAAACTGATATGAGGATGATTAACGCACTAATCATCCCTTTTCTCCAGCGCTTGTTTCCTGTATGATTTACACAGGCCGGCTGGGACAGGTACACAGATAAGAAGACATGCACCAAGGACTATGTACACACACAGACGGACATGAAACGTATTTATAACAGCGGGATAACAGTATCAGGGCGAGCGAGGCTTCATACCTCCACAGAATGTGTGTGGGTGCTGATGATGAAGACCTGGCCCCCAGAGGACGCCCAGAGATGCTCCTCCACCGCCAGCATGGCCTTGACCGGCAGGATTCCCAGCTTCAGCACCGTGGGCTTGTCACTGCACCACAAACCGTCTGGAAGAACAAACACAGTGTTGGGATACAAAGGCAGAACATGCATATGATGAGAAACTAAACAGTGCAGTAGTTTACATCACTTCTATTTAATTTTTATTTTATTTCATGTAATAGTTAGAATGGAAACGGCTCACTGAGGACACTTTAACAGTCAATCTGTCTTTATATATATCGTCTGTATAGGTCATTTGCAGCTCTGCTAATGCTAGTGGAGTGGCCATTGATGGCTTTCACAGCTTTCACTATGAATATAGATGGGCTGCCAGGCTTTACTCAGAGCTGAATCCCACTCACACCTCCTACATGCACTGCTCTACTTGTGCCTGGGCACCTACAGCGCCAGCAATGAAACACCACATGGACTGCCTTTATAAATACCAGCGCGTTGCTTTTCTGCAACCGTTCTGGTTTGGATTTCAGTCAGTGTTGTCATAAAATGAGAGAAAATCTAATTTAGTCAGACAGAAAGAAAGTTATATTTGAGAAAAAAACTGGAAGGTGCATCAGTAAGATGGCTTTAACTTACTTAGAGCCAGAAGGGCCCTGTGTTAAAAACCAAATTAATTTCCTCCAGATACCACATTCCCTGAGCTAATCTAGCCCAGGAAGTGAATGTTGCCCAACCAGTAATGTTTGTTTAACAGAAGGCACAAAGGCAGCTATTGAAGGAAGCCACCCAGAGAGAGAGAGAGGTGTGCTTTCAGAGGTACACTAATGACTGGGGAAGTAAGGGTAATCTCCCAAATACAGGAGCTAGGTGGGATTAGCATTCCAGCGGTGCCCTGTTTATATTGCCGTAATGATCATACTGTGCAGGTGAATGCACATGAGAAAGAAAAGAGAAAATTAGAAAAAAAGATAGGAGCAGTGGAGGAGGAAGAAGAAAATGAAATGAGTGCCAACTTGGAGGCTTATGTAAGTCATCTCTGCTGGAGAGAGTCTGCCCACATATCTCACATTTTCAACCAGAGCTTTCCTTCATGTCAGTGTCAGCTGCAAAAAGCTTCTCATCCCAGTGTAAGATAAGATAAGATAAGATAAGATAAGATAAGATAAGATAAGATAAGATAAGATAAGATAAGATAAGATAGTTCTTCATTAGTTCCACAATGGGGAAAAAGATATAAGTAAAATATCAGTAAAAGTAAGTAAGCATGTACTTTATACGCAAAATAATTGCATATAAGTGTATATGTGTAGAGTACCATATCTACGGACTAGTTTCACAACGTCCTGGCTGTACGTGGAATGCATATCCCACTAACCGTTCTGCTAATCAGCTTCACACTTGGCATGTGTATTTTCTATTGTCTGAGAAAGTGCGGTGCTGAGTTTGGTGCGATTTGGAAGTGCAACACATTTTATGTTAATAAAAGTGTAATAAACATGTGACCAGCTCTGTCTGTGGGGGTGGGGCAGTTTCCCTTCAGTCTGTGGACCGAGTTTCATTTAAGGAAAAAACGGACATTAGTATCAGGGTAGGAAAAACTGAAACCGGTTGATCATGGACGCATTGATTCTTGCGGCTGTAATATTACAAATTTCCCCACTGTGGGACTAATAAAGGATTACTTTATCTTATTTTATAACGGCTTCATTGCAGATAAACCAGATAGGATGAACATTAAGTTTTCTGACTTCACTCTGCACCACTGACTGTTTATAAAAATATCTGCACACAACGTCCTGCACACAAACAATACAAATTTTAAAATATTCTCAACACGAAACAGTAGAGGCGTGACACAGAACGGCAGGATAGAGGTTACGATCTGAGTGTCTGTCTGTGACGTGCGACATTTACCGACTCACTGCCTCCCTCTTTCTCCATCCCTCATAATACAGTCAGTCACAGAGGAAATAGCGAGCGTGGCAGAATGAGGCTGAATGAGCCTCAGCTTCAGACACACTGCATCAGCAGCCGAGGAGCACTTCTGTGCAGCGACAACAATAAACTCAGCACTGAAGGCTCAGTGTTTTCCACATCACTGTTCCCTGTGACGCCCCCCCCCCCTTGATCAGATGACAGTGCAACATCAAGGAATATAAGCTGATCATTCTTCCTAGTTCTGCCGGCTTTCTTCCCTACAATGTAAACCGTGGGCCTAGTTTATATGCTAATGGGTACAGGCAGCCGCAGTGACAAAGTACTTGAGCAGGCTTATAATCGGCATGCAGGGCACAGTTTTCCTACCAAACTATACAAGATGACTCATGATTCAGCATCGAGCACCGTCTCTCGGTGACAGAGCTGCAGTTTGGTGGAAATAATAACAAATCAGAGATTTCGGGGCCAGGAATTTTCTTCTGGGAAGTGATTTGACACACTTGTTGTGACGAATGATGAAAAGCAACTGCCGCTCGAACATTCAGTCACACTGGCACACACTGTACCACTGTCTAATAGGACGTGTGTGGAGGGATAAAAAGACATGTGCATCAAAACGAGGTGTAATGAGTGGCCCAGAAAACATTCCTGAACGGTTACATATGCTGCACGTTACTTCCAGGGAAACTGTAGCTTGAATGTGGGAGGAGTTTTCCTCTTTCTTATCCTCAGGCCATCATCCATATTCTGGAACTCTTTTCTCCTCTCTTTCTCTCTCATTATTTGCACACACAACTATTATCCTTAAATTTAAAAGTTCTCTGCAAGGATTCTGTTTCTCCATTTTCCAAAATATGAATTCATCTTAACCTATACAGCGTGACACACAGAGGAATCGGACAAAGTCGGAGAAAAACGGAGAAAGGGATTGTGTGAGAAGTTCTGAGACCATCTGTTTGCACTGCTATGAAAGCTAATAGGAGATAAGACAAAACCGAGAATGTCAAGGACTGTTGGATGAGAGCAGGTCCTTTCCTCTGCTGTCTGTGCTCGTCTGAGAGGAGCAGTTTTTAAATAGGTCACCACTAACGAATTGGCTTCTCCCAGACAACGGGGCCAACGGAAACAGAACCTCGGCACACAGGAGTAGAGACCCCCGAGCTTTCACAATGAATCTCTGACTTAAACAGTAACGGCACCTCAGAGGAAAAAAAGCAGTTGGAGTGGACCACAAAATAACATCCCTAAAAATAACCCCTTTCATTCAGTGTGGGCAAATGTTTAGCGGAGTCATTTTAGCCCCAAACTTTTCAGCATTTAAAGATATTAATCATCCTCCTATTGATTGAAGAACTCACCAAGTATGTTGCTTTGTCTCAAAAGTTGCTAAATCCAAAAAGTCAAGTGATACAGGGAGCAACAGTTCTCTTATCCATGTGCATTGTCAGATAAATTACAAAAACTCTGGGAAGGTACAGACTAAATACAAGTTAACAATGTCAGAGTCAAAAAGTCAAATTAACTCAGTGAATGCTTTTCTGTATTGCAAAATAATAGTGATTTAGCCTTGTAATCACCCTGATTATGTCTATTTGAGGGCATCAATAAACACTATGAAAGCAGAACTCTGAGAATATAATGGATAAACACATTCAAAGACCCACCCACCCACACCCACACACACACAGACACACACAGACACACACACACCTTGTGATCTGGAGTAAACCACCACCGAGCCGCTGACCAGGCCGGCGTACAGACAGGGTTTCTTATAGACCAGGCTTGTGACAGTGGACTTGTCCGGTGTGAAGAAATGCTGCAGACGTACTTTCTTGGACCGCTGGCTGCTTTTATACACGATGACACTGAACAGAGAGATAACGTTAGTACGGAACTTAATACAGAAACATACACTAAATACAGTGCCTTGCATAAGTATTCACCCCCCTTGGACTTTTTCCCATTATGTACTGTTACTAACTGGAATTCAAATAGACTTAAATAAACTTTTTCCCGTTTGATCAACAAAACATGCATAGTACTTTGGAGGTGCAAAATAAATTTTATTGTGACACAAACAATAATGAGAACAAAAAAGTTGACATCTGTTGGGTGCATAAGTATACACCCCCCTGTGTCAATACTTGGTAGAACCCCCTTTCGCTGCAATTACAGCTGCAAGTCTTTTGGGGTATGTCTCTACCAGCTTTGCACATCTAGAGATGGAAAGGTTTGTCCATTCTTCTTGGCAAAAAAGATGAAGCTCAGTCAGATTGGATGGAGACCGTCTGTGAACCGCAATCTTCAAGTCTTGCCATAGATTCTCTATTGGATTGAGGTCTGGGCTTTGACTGGGCCATTTTAAGACATTAACATTCTTTAATCCAAACCATTCCTTTGTAGCTCTGGCTGTATGTTTAGGGTCATTGTCCTGCTGGAAGATGAACCTCCGCCCCAGTCTCAAGTCTTTTGCAGACTGCATCAGATTTTCTTCAAGGATTTCCCTGTATTTGGCTCCATCCATCTTTCCCTCTATTCTGACCAGTTTCCCTGTACCTGCTGAAGAGAAGCATCCCCACAGCATGATGCTACCACCACCATGTTTCACTGTTGGGATGGTGTGCTCAGGGTGATGGGCAGTGTTGGGTTTTCGCCACACATAGCGTTTTGCATTGAGGCCAAAAAGTTCCATTTTGGTCTCATCTGACCAGAGCACCTTCTTCCACATGTTTGCTGTGTCTCCCACATGGCTTCTGGCAAACTCCAAACGGGATTTTCTATGGATCCCTTTCAACAATGGCTTTCTTCTTGCCACTCTTCCATAAAGGCCAGATTTGTGGAGTAGACGACTAATAGTTGTCCTGTGGACAGATTCTCCCACCTCAGCTGTGGATCTCTGCAACTCCTCCAGAGTAACCATGGGCCTCCTGGTTGCTTCTCTGATTAATTTTCTCCTTGTCCGACTCTTCAGTTTGGGTGGACGGCCTCCTCTTGGTAGGTTTGCGGTTGTGCCATATTCTTTCCATTTTCTTATGATGGATTTTATGGTGCTCAGAGAGATGTTCAAAGCTCTGGATATTTTTTTATAACCTAACCCTGCTTCATATTTCTCCACAACTTTATCCCTGACCTGTTTGGTGAGCTCCTTGGTCTTCATGATGCTGTTTGTTCAGTAATGATCTCCAACAAACTCTGAGTCCGTCACAGAACAGGTGTATTTATACTGAGATTAAATTGCAGACAGGTGGACCCTATTTACTAATTATGTGACTTGCAAATGTGACTTGTGAATGCAATTGGTCGCACCAGATCTTTGTTAGGGATTTTTATTTGTAAATAATTGTGAAATCCATGTAATATTTCCCCCCACTTTCAAATGATGCACTATTTTGTGTTGGTCCATTACATAAACTCACGATGAAATAAATTTTAATCTGTGGTTATACCATGACAAAATGTAGAAAAGTCCAAAGGGGGTGAAAACTTATGCAAGGCACTGTATAACATGCACTCATATCTGCATTACATCAGTATGATACTGGCTGTGGATGCAGTTAAAACAAATGACAGACTCTAGTTATTACTTTGATGTTTGTGAGGAATTTTTGAGTGTTTCTGAATTGTGTGCGACTTTGAATGATATGCTAAGGTTTCATTTATATATATAACTCCTTTGTACTTGAAACAAGTGTATGTGAAGAAAGCTGCACACAACTTGAAAATGCAGCAATGGAGCAAAACCACAAGTTCGAGTGCTCTTATATTATTATAAGAAGTGTGACGGGAATGTTTTGGCTGTTATTAAAACTGTGGCGGGACAAATAAGAATATGGCCGGCCACAAAGTCTAGATAATGAATGGGAAACGCTGCATTGAGGGGGGGCGAGATAGGGCATTAGCCTTGGCGGAGGTATGTGCTCTCAGAGCGGCCTTAACTGTCCTCCCTGTCCCTGAGGCTGCATTTCCAAATTTGAGTTCATTCAAAGACCTTTAAAAATAACTTGCAATGCTTAACTCTGGTTTCAAATGACGGGGTCTCGAAAAACACTATTGTTGTTTGATACTAAGATACTGACAGCAAATTACTTTGTGTCGGTAGTAGTTTCACAAAAATGTTTAAGGTTCCTACAGATAGACTTTTATGACAGGGTATAACCATCTGTACCTGCCCTCCTCCATGCCCAGACACACACTGGGAGAATCGCTGGCCTTTGCTGGAGGGACGTGGTGGTTTTCTGGGGACTTCTCGCCATTTTCCTGGGGTTGCTCAGTTGAGACAAAGGCCATGCAGAGGATACGGGACTCCACATTGAAACACTCGGTCACCTTAGGGCTGGAGTTCTGCATGGCCACAATGGCTATCTGGCCCATCTGGTTGGTGCAACTTGCAACCTGGACAAAAAAATGACTGTTTTACAGATGTATTTAATAATTTGTGGCGCCGAGGCCTTAGTGAACCTTGTTCCAATGGAGAATGTATGGAAAGAAAGCAAACAACACTAAAGAACAGGTGCAGTATTCCCAATGTAATGCCTGAGAAAAACGTCTCTCCCCGAGTAAAGTTTAATTACATTAGTGAGTGCACATCAAACCATGACGGACTATTTAAAAATCTCCTTTCTCGGTTTAACATCTTTCAGCTACATTTCCTTTATCACCTCATCATGAACATAAGCAACTAAAGATATGTTTATATACTTAACAGATCCAAGCTTTTAATTAACTGACACAACACTCCGTTAGCTTTGGTTATGAAATTCATTGTGTATTTTGAGACAAACTTAAATACTGAAGCAATAACTTTCAAAACCTGAGAGTCTTTCTCTAGGGCACATTAGACACTTAAATAAATAAACAGCAAAAAGGGACCATCTGCTCGGCTGAGGCATTTTGAGGGGAAATTGGCCTCCTTGAAAAAAAAAGAGCTGGACTTGATGCTAGAATAGTGTCATGTAGTAATAGTGTTAGCTTTTGATAGCATCGGCTATTGAACAACAAGATCAGGCCCCTCAACATTAATTTGCATCTGTACAAAAAAGATAATGACATCAGGCAATACCAACCCCATTTTAAACAACATTTTTCAATATACAATGTGAACAAATACAGATGAATTAATCAAATGTATTGTTTTAAGTTCTAAACATATATACAACATATTTTACAGCATCCATGATTTTTCCATATTCTGACTTCAAGGCAAATTAACAAAAAGAAGTTGGAATGACTTCAGAACTTCAGAGGCAGACTGGGATGCATAGTTAGATTTCAAAGTTGAGGTTAACGAATGTGTTTCTACAGAGCTACAAATAGAGTCCTCCCTCTTGGTAGAAAAGAGCCTCATTACTGTCGGCAGTCACTTAAACCCCGGAATAACATCTTGATTTGTGTATTTGTTTAGATCTGAGCTAACACAGTGATTCTTTTCCGGGGGATGACGGAAAGAAAATGTCTCACCCAGACGCATCCATGGCCCACGACGGGAGTGTCTGCTGTGCTCTCTGTGTTGACATGGGGCTCTGGGTTATGAACAGCACACTCCACCTGGCACAGGACAGGAGGAAGCAAGAGAGAACAGTAAACAACAGATAGGAATACTGAGTCAATAAAACAGGTGGAATTCTAGTGTCAAGGGTTCAAGGTTGTCTTTATTGCTACGCAAATAAGTGTTTATCAGTGTGAAGGTAAAATTGTCAAAGATCTGTGGTTCAGCCACGTCGAATTCAATAATCTCAACTGGCCAGGAGGTTTTTTAGAAGCGGTCATTTTTGGACTTTGTCAGCACTGACAGGAGTAGAGGAGCTGCTGAGCTGCGGCAGAGAATGAAATATGGCCGAGGAACAATAACGCCATTATCACACCATCGACCTTAGTGTTATTAGCACCATGTTCTAACCAGCTGACCTAACTGGCCACACATGCTATTTCTGTCACACAGGGTCAGTTGATGCTGGTGGAAACATGACTGTGTGACATACAAAGGGGAGTGTGACATTTGAGAGATCCACACAGCAAGAACGAGAAAGACGTATGGACAACCATAGAGTTAATTTAAAATGGAAAAACTCCAAACTATCATTTTGGGTCAAGATAATTTGTGGCGGTCGCCAGATTTGTGTAAAATAATAAGTGACAAAATAAATTGCATTACATACTATGCACAAGTAATAAGATCTACTCTAGAGTGGATGTTATTGATTATGTTTGTGAGAGTCAAAGTCTGTTTGCTACACTAGGACAAAACAAACAAAAACATAACCAACCAACCCCCCCCCCCCCCCCCCCACCCCCCCACCTTCACCACTTTTATTTTGTTACTTGTTTATTTTGACATGCACCAGCCAGATAATACTATTATATTAATACTAGGGTTAAAATTCCCAGTAAAGAGCATGTGAATAAACACGTTTTACATGTACACTGGCAGTGGAGAAAGTACTCATCAAAAGTTTCTTTCAAATTCCACCATATTAGAGTATTACCATGACATACAGTTACATTATATTGTAACTTTATGAGCTAAACTGGTTATCCAATCAAAACATTGTGGCCCGTATGGGGATCAAACCCGCAACCTTGGCCTTATTAGCACCACACTCTAACCAACTGAACTAACCAACTGTATATATAAAAAAAAGCATACCTACTTTTTGGGGAGGTCGATGCTACAGTAAGTGTTGTAGGATATAGCTGCTTTTTTGAGACACATACAGAAATACTAACATTTTGGTAAGAGATAACATCAGAGGGTCCCACCTTGAACTCCTGTAGTTTCGACATGACCACAGGCATTTGTCGTAGCAAGAGGGGGTGTTTCTGCTTTTTGATCTGGTTCCCATCATCCTCTGCAAAGAACCATCCCTGCATGTTGTCCTCTTCTGAAGTACAAACACACAGACACAAATATGTTATTGACTCAATAATGTACAGCCTGCAGTGTGTTTTTAAACTTTTTACGAAAGAGAGAAGGAGAGAATCCAGAAGTTACACTGTAAAACTTCAATTATTCTCTTATTTATAATTCATTTATAACATGTTCTGCAACAGATTTGATTATATATAGATTATATCAATAAAATATAGTAATTGGTTAATCATAGGCAACTGAATGATGGGATAGATACATATATAACTAGGGCTACGTTGTAGCACTAACGGGCCCGAGCACAGGCGATTTCAAGTCTGTTGCGGTCGGTGAAGAAAGAGCGTTCGATGACCAAGCGCTCGTCTCCGCGTTGCATGTGTTTGTGCACTGCGGCAAGGATAAACACTTCACTTCCTTTATCCAGCAGCTGGCGCAATGAATTTATGTCATGGTGTCGTTGTAGATGTTATCAGGTCACGGTTTTGTCGTCTAGTTTGGACTCGATTGGACCAAATATGTCCAAGATACAGAAGCTTGTGTTTTGATGGCGTGTAACCAAAGTTTGACGCCCACGCCACGGTCACACGGTGTGACGAAAAATCGATCTTTGATTAAGTTTAAATCTCCATCTTGTTGTGATGACACTCAACAAAATTTTACGTTGATTTTGATGAAAGCTCTACAACATGTAAATCAAAGTAAAAGTTTGGAATATGGCCAAAATGGCCACCAAATCCAAAATGGCGGGCTTCCTGTGTTGTCTAGTATATCTGTCCAAGAGACTTATTTCTTTGTCATGAAAAGACACATGTCCCTATCGATTTTTGTAGATGTAGACCAATCGTAGTGCCGGGTCTGCCTTTTAGGGGGCGTGGGTCAGTTATTTTGCCACGCCCATTCCTTAAAACCATCTGAATATCTTCAGGGGGGGGGGGGGGGCTGTTGATACACACATGTAGTTTGAGGGAGATGGACCCATGAACACGGAAGTTACAGCGTTTCTTGTGTTTCATGGCGAGCTGATGAACTTTGATGCCACGCCATCAATAATCCGCATGATGAAAACTCACAGTAATCTTATGCCTACATTATCAATGTCTTGAGACCCATTTGATACAGTTTGACATGGTTTCCCAAATGGATGAGGAGAAATGCATCCAAGTGTAAGATGTTCCAAAAACAAGACATTTCCTGCTGCCACCAGGGGGCACTGTAATTTGAAGTCACGATTTCTGTATAGATGTCTTCAGGTCGCGACTCTTGTCTTTTTCGTGAGGATTGGTTAATGCTAAATGAGGGGCTTTTCCATAGGTGGCGCTGTTTAGCTATTTTGCCACGACCATTTCCAAATACTCAAGAATACGTACATTTTCACCAATTTCTAATTTACTGCAAACTTTAAGAACTTTTTGAGCACGTTGAAGCCCTCAAAAAGCCCATTTACTACGCTCAGAATAATCCTTACAATTTCAATAGGGCCTCTCACTGTTGGTGCTCGGGCCCTAAAAACAGTACATAAACACTGTATAAATACATGTTGAGTGTACAGGTAGGCATAGTACAGTACCTAGAGCCAGTTTCGCCATCTGCAAGTTACTGATCCATGACTGTTTGATGGCTGGGCTCAAAGTATTGAACACTGCACTGAAGTAAGTGGGTTTACCCGATCTGCAAACAGAGACAACAAAACACAAAAAGTGATTACAAACAAAGGAACAATCCAACATTGGTTATGATTATAGCTTTATCACAAAATACAGGATACGATCAGTGAGTTTCAGGGGAACTGCTGTGTGCTGTCTGGTGCTTGCAGACTGTGGTGGATCAAGGAAAGCAGGCAGAATAGTGAAGTGGTTGTTCTGTTATTTCATGGTCATGGTTGTAATTTAAAGCAGAAAACACAAACCGGCCTTCAGAGACCAAATTAGATCAGGAATTTTGAAATTACGAAAAAGCCTAAAGTTAATATTTTACTACGTCAATGTCATCAGAGCTTTACAAAAAGTCTCACATTGAAGCAGGAGTTAAAAACAAGAGTTTTTATGAACCAAACATCAGAGACGTATATTCAATGATTTATGTTTTTGCGAGACATGTGAACATCTTTTGCAGCCAGAGGGCCTGAGTTAGGTTTTCCTTTTTTTCTAAGCCGTCATGTTGAAGTTTGGATATTGTCATCAACACACCAGTCTGATGATTTGCGTCTTTTTGAGTAAAATATGGAATAAGAGAAAATGAAGTCAGCTCTGTTTGGTTGAATTCCGTTAAAGGGGTCAATTGATTCCGGCTATTTATCACTGACTGACTAGACAGACAGTGACAGAATGCGATAGGAGTCAATGTCAATTACCGCTTCTATCAGCAGGTCATTTACACATGCTGTGTCTGTTTGTTATGTGTGTGTGTGGGGGTGTGTGTGTGTATATGCATCCCTCCTGTCACTGGCTGATGGTGAGAAGTGTTGTGTTGTGTGTGTGCTTTGCAACACAGGGATCAAGGAAGGAATAACAGAGGCACAGCTGTGTTTCTAAACATACCCGTGGGTAATCTCACCAGCTGAATGCAGCAGGGGTGAGGGATGGAGTGAGGAAGCAAAAGAGAGAGAGAGAGAATGTAACCAAGTCAAAAATGAAGTTCACCCCTGGGGGAATCATGTGCCGATTATAATAGAGTGTGTAAATGTGTGACATGAGCGTCCGGGTTCAGCAGCAGCTGCAGCACTGGGCTGACTTTAGGAGCAAACACTGATGCAGTTTTCCTCCGCTGAGATTCAAGCCTCAGATTAGAGCTGTTGGAGAAACTTGTTTATCCAAAATATCTAAATGTGCTCTAATACTCTAATACCAAAGCTAGAGGCATGCATGGGGGCTGGAAGGATGGAAGGAGAAAGCAGGGTAAAAGGGGATAAAGACAAACCTAGGATAAACAAGACAGGGGGGGGGGGGGGAGCAAGGACTGAGACTGGAGGCTATTACAGTGTTGTATGTGCTGTCTGTATTACAAAGCATCTATTGCTAAAGAGGTGTTTTCATGTGTGGGTAAAAAAGATAAACAGACTTGTCTTGTTTGCCAGGCAGCTGGAGTTGGATCCTGCAGCGGTCAGCTGCCCTGATCTCCTCCTCCTTCTTCAGTATCAACCTCTGGAGACCTGATACCCAGTCCTGGGCCACGGTGGGGTTCACATTCTGTGAACAGGAAATGGGAGGGATAGAAAGAAACAATCGGGAAAAGAGGTGAAGGAAACAAGACATAAGTTGTTTATCAGAGCGTTTCATTGTCATTACAGGAAGAGAACAATGGAGAGGAAAAGGAGAATAAAAGCGACATAATGTGTACGTCAGAGCATTTAACATTGATAAATGAACACTATATAGAGACAATAGTATAATTTGAGATAAAAAATCAAAACACAAACATTAAGTATGAAAAATAGACCAAGATCACTTGACTTGAATGCAATCAAATGAAACAATTCAGTTGCAAACAGTACCTATGAGAATCTTACGTTAAATTAAACTCTAACGTCCCCAATGTGAAAAAAATCAGGAAGCTTTTGATTTCTGAGGTGATTGTGTTTATATTCAATGCATGGCTTCAAACTGTATGAGAATCCCTTTAGTATACACAGAACTTTTAGTTATTTTTTGTTCAGTTGCTCCCATGAGAGGTGAAGACTGCAGATCATCATCTGCATATTTAATAGGATATAGGTTTGTACACTGCATAACCGAGTCCAGGGGGAACCAGGAATCAAACTACCGACCCAGGGAACAGCAGCAAACCTGCTCTTCCACCAGAGACATGACCTCCTTTAGAACAATATTACTGTTATTATCATTAAGAATATTAAATTCAATATTGTGAAACAGCTTGGCTGAATGCAGCTCACATTTTTGCCTTACCTGACCCCCCCTTTCATCAGTATTTCCCTCCCTCCATCTCCGGGACACGTGTCCCTCTGAGACTCTGCTTTGCACACTGCTTCTGACAGACCGACCAGCGCAGCACAAAAACAGCCTCAAACACTCAGGCTGTGCTCTGCAAACTGAGCATCCAACACAGCAGCACCGACAGGCAAACAGTGTGTGTGTGTGTGTGTGTGTGTGTGTGTGTGTGTGTGTGTGTGTGTGTGTGTGTATTTTCTGTTACTGATTTCCTTTCAAACCTGATTAACCAATTTCCTTATCAGGAATTAATGTGATTAGATCTTTCTTGTGATTGTGATGAGTGCAGTTGTACGGTACCTGGTAGTTTCCTTTGAGGCTGCTGATCATGCTGGAGATCTGGTTGACTAGGCTTAGGTCATGGATTAGATTCTGCAGATCTTGGTACAACTGACCCGGGCCCATGTAGAGTTTGTCTGCACAGAAACACACAAGAGCAAAAATATTTAGACAGAGAGAAAAGTGTTGTTCTCGACCACCTTTTACCTTTTTGCAGTTGTCTTTTTTTTCTTGGAGTCATCATGACCTTTGCTAAATTCGAATCAGTTTATCAATAAGTCCAAATGAACATTTGTTACAATTTTGAAAGGATTCCCGGTAGGTGTTCCTGAGATATCGCATTCAGAAGGCTAAAAATATGCTCTGTAAAGTCATAGTGACCCTACCTTCAACCACCAAAATGTGTGCTGAAGTGTGTGACCCCACAAAACACGTTTGTATTCTCAGGGGTAAACAGTATTGCAGCCAAAGTGTCCGGAAGCCCTGACATTCACGTTCGATTTGGCGTGTTAACTTGACACCATGTTTTAAGCCTAGATGTCTTCTGAGATCTTCCTCGGAAGCACCTTCATGTTCTCACGGACACACTGTCGGTCAAGAGATTGCGCGGTTGTTTGTTCTCACCGCCTAACCCCTAACCACAACCCCTCACCCCTTTAAGGTGGCTGTTTGGTAACTTAGAGACGAAATTTTGTGTTACTAGAAAATGTGTACGCTTTCTTGGAAGTACAGCTACAAGCAACAGTCATCATCTCAGCTCATAAATAGTAATGACTTTGGTCCCATATAGAAAGCAGCGTCCTTGTGTGAGCTGGAAATAATACAAGCAAACAAAACTAAATATATAGCAAAGAAACTGAGGTGAGAGCTAAAAAGCTGATGTCTCCAACAGTTCGCACACACAGTAATGAGTGAGGCCAGTCTCATGAGAGAAGCCATTACGTTGTACTGATGAAGACTGAGATCAATAAGGGACAATCAATCAGCTTCCCACAGGAGCAGAGGCCGCTCTGCAAACTTGGCAGTGACTCTGAACAGTGTGCTGACTTGTTCACAACAAAACTGTTATTTAATCAGGTCAAGATTTATAATTAGTCAGGTTTCAGAGGCCAAACACCGAATACTGTGTTTGCTTTGGTAAGTAAATATAATTCATCCTCTGTTGTTCTCCATTGTGTACCTATAACCTTTAACTGTTTTTGTTAGATTTTACTAAAAGTCAGATCTGAAAAATAACCTGCAATGACAATCAATTATAACAACAACGATAACAATGGAGACCATTACACTGGAAAATAAATAAGTAAATAGGGACGAAAGCTTTGTGTAGCTGCTGTGTGTGTGTGTGCTGCTAGAAGGTATCTGCCTCCCACCATTTTTGCTCTTGTGCTCAAATTAATAAAACTAATGATCACTGAGCTACATGAACGGTTCAGTGAACTTCACCGTTACTGTGTTGTTCTGCATCAACAACGAAACAATGGCAAACATTGTGTGTGGCCACAAACCACTGCTGCACAGAACAGAGAGTCAGGCTCATTGAAGATCTTTCAAACGCTCAAACACACACACACACATACGGATAATTATGAAGAAAGTCATGACGAAAAGCACGCATGGAGAACTGGGTTCCGGCCTCTCAGTTTACCAAAACTCCAAACTGACAAATTATAACGGTAATTTGAGTACAGGACTCTTTTATATCGAAACATAACAGAAAATATTTGAATGTGCATTCTTTTTTCTATATCAACTCTTCAGAGTGTGTATCGAGGGTAAACCAAAAATAGACTAAAACTGCATTTCGAGTCCTTGGCACCTTCAGCTCTGTTTGCTTCTGCCCTTCTACTTTCTATTCTTCCTTTCCTTCCAACTCTAGGAAGTCACTAAAGTCGGACTGCTGCTCCAACTCCATGGCAACCCGGGCGGGCCTCTCCTGAAGGCCTCGCGGACCAGGCATTCAGGGGAAACTTTACCCCAGAAACGCATTAGTAGGTGGTCTCCCTGAGAATGGCTCCCTGTGAGTTTGTACACAAGAGGCTTGCAGCCCTGCTCACTGGAGCACACGCACTGCACAACGGGCCGACTGTAGCTGCATTGTTGCATGGATTTGGATCTCACTGATGTGGTCAATGACCTCCTACTTTATTTAATTCACATCACTGGATCAAATCATAGCCACCGTACAACACACACTAGGTTTATGAACTAAATATGTTACAGAGCACAAATGAGAAACTAGAGAGGCACTCAGAGCACATACCCAACTGTCCCCTTATTTTCAAGCTGGACACACTCATAAACATCAGTTCCATAAATGTGTCTGATTATTTTCTTCAAGATCCATGAATTGTTCACTGGAGAATCAATGAAATAGCCCTAGCAATGTTTAAAAAACAAAAATGCTGAATCCAGATCCACACCCGGAACTTCCCCTGACTTTCCCCAATCTTTTGAGTTGTTTGTAGGTAGTCCTGTTTACAAACAAACAAACATACAGGAGGGAGAACCCAACTTCCTCTGTGGAGGTAATGAATTGAGGAGTGTCTTCTGCTCTTTTCTGACCCTGTCTCTGTTCATTCAACTAATTTGCTTGTCTAAAGGAGTTATTTGCCGACTTCATGGCTCATTGGTCTCAGTAAAATGCTGAGGGACAGTAAGTTGAAACCAGGTCAGGGCAGAACTGCTGAATATACCTTCCACGCTTGATCTGTTATATTATCGCTATATTAAGACTCTATGTTAAAATCACTTTGGCATTGATGAATGACGTATGTTAGTAACTGTGATCTGTCTGAACTCTCTTTGGATTGCTTCCTCTTCCTCCCTAAATAAATTGATGTATTATTCAAATAAACATTTAGCTATTTAAAGTATTACCTATATTTGACAATATAATATATAAATATTATAAATATATAATAAATAATAAGACACAAGGAGGAATATAATTAAATATATGATAAATAATAGGACACAAGGAGTAATATAATTGCACCATCACTGGAATGACCGTTCCCATAGACTACACTGGCACTGTGCAACCCTTTTCAAGTCCCATCCAACTTTCTGAATGGTGTTTTGTGAGAGCGCCAAATACCGAGACCTTTTTCACAAAACGGGCCTGGGAGCATCTCCAGCAGCCGGCCAGCCATCCCAGCAATTACACATTTCACACACACACAAAGAAAAAATATCAACAAATGATAAACGGGCTGTAAGAGCAGCAGGGGAATGTAACTTTTAACAACCAGTCTCTGAGGTGGTTTTGCATCTGATTTCCCTGCAGCAGAGTGGAAGGATGAACAAACCAGCGAAACTCTCAAGAAGGTGACATCATGTGCTGAAGAGTCTTTTCATTGGCTTTCAAGCAGCCTGGTCACTGAGCTGCTTTTGGCTGAATGCAGTGGACTGAGAGACTTTTTGTCTTTTGTTTCTACTCGTTATACATCCCCTGACACATTTGTATGCATGTACACACACACACACACATAAACACAAACAAATGTACTTTCCCAAAGACACACACAGAAGTGAAGTTGGTTAAAAAATAACTTAAGTGGAGTGAGGCGACCCAGTGAAGGCCTGTTATTGTTGACTGATACAGTAAATCAGAACTGTGTAGTCAAAATAAAAAAAAACATAATACTGAGACCCATCCTCAAGCACACACTATACATTGGTATCACCACTTTAAGATGACACTGTGAACATGTCTGTCAGTTGTAGCTCTAGGAAAACCCGTCAGTCAGCCTAGATGTTACATAGGCTTGTCTTTGCCATCTGTTACATATATACCCAATGCAATGGCTCATATCAGTGAAGTATCAGATGACAGCTGGTCAGACAGGAGGGTGAACAAGAAGCATCAAATATTGCTTGAATAGAACTGAAAGGAACAGGATTCAAAAGCATTTAAAGACAGGAAAAGTGTAGAAACCATGGAACCCACTGTTATTTCATGGCGAGAATTTTTACTTTTGTTTTCCTTTGCTCACAGTGTTTTTGCGGTCTCTTTAAACCTTTCTTCTATTCCTTCTAAGCCATATGTAATAAGAGTGCGATCAGAGATTGTGAAGGCGGATCGTGGCCTCTGATCATAGTGGCAGCTGATCGTGTAACTCACAAGTCGCTCTCTCTGAGGTTTTACGTTTTTTTCTTTTGATAATAGGGTTTTCTTTGGATATTTGTTTTCTTACTGTTGTTGAGGGTAGAGAACAGAGAGTGTTGCACCTTGTTAAACCTTGTGAGCCAAATTGTGATTTTGATGGGCTATACATATAACAATTTAATGATTGATTTGACTTGTGCATGTAAAATGAAATAATGATGTTGCATAACAGGAGTGGGAAACTGTTGCAGAGTAATGCATAACATATTTTCTGGGAAGGCAAAAATTATTTGGAAAGAAATTTTCCCTGTGACCCATATAAACTGTGACATATTCAGCACAGGAGGCCAAGGATGGGCTGGAGTGTGTATATACATGTAATGCACAGGAGGTACATTTTTTGCATCTACATGACGTGCTGTCATCTGCACAGCAACTTCACAGATTACAGGGACTGATACATTAACATGGGCATTGTAACGTTAACTTAATTCACAGTTGTTGCTGTTATACCCTGTGCACTTGGACTGAAATACGTCCTGGTTGTTAATCCCCCCCCCCAACATAGATGGGAGACTAAATGCTGCAGCATCACTTAATAAAAAAAAATAATCACAGGATTAATTATGAGATAAATGTGACACAAAGCAGCAAAGGACTGAGCCTTATGTAAGTGAATTACAGATGATAGAACAGAGGGAGAAGGACACTGAGTGAGAGCATGAGCGAGTGGATGAGCTCCGTGGTAGTAATTCCAGTCCATTACCACTGGCAACTGAAAACATGGACGTCTGACCTAAGCTTGAACACATGTAACCTTTGACAAACCAGGGATAACATGGCATCAAAAGCATTCACCAGTCCAGCAACATGCACAAACACACGCACACAGAAATATCTAGATCCCAGAATAAAAGCTGCAGCACTGTGACCACAAAATCATACGCTGTCGCTGTGCTTCTTGTTTGTCTAATCTGGGGTTCTTTTAAAGTGGCTGAGCAGCTGTGTGTGACAGGGGGATAACCCAGTGGAAAGACTGAAATCATTGGACTCGCCAGCCAACCGACCAATGGACTACAGAAGGAAAAAATAACAGCTGGTGGCTGCATGGGCAGCGCAGGATGAAACACCATTTCAGAAATGTCTGCAAAAGTACAGCAGGAAACAACATTCAATTAAGCTGCATTTACAAGTAACGTCATTGCATGTGCCAACTATGACATCAACGAGATACCTTTCACTCTTATACTGGTGCAGCTTGGTGTCTTAGACCACCAGAAAAGTGCAAAGATGACTTAACGCTAATAGAACCGTTTTGGCATCGGCTTCTTTCCTCCAGGAACAACGCTTCCGACTTTTGCTCTCTTATCAGGACAAACTGTACGCATATATTTTTTCAATAGTTTACTGTAGAGTGCCTCAAAACAGAATCTGTCATTTAGGAGCCATCTGAGAATCTGTTTGCTCCCTCATGAGGGAGAATAATAATCTCTGTACAGTCCGTGGAGACATACCTGTTTGGAGTTTCGTGCTCTCAGTTGATCCCAGTTTGTGCGGCGCCAAGTTAAAAAAGTTGTTAGGTATGCGACAAGCCGAAACGATGGCGTGCGCCAGTAGAAATGATTATAAACCAGCCTTTATTTGTATGTATTTATGTATGAGACAAGTTCTGTTGTTAATTAAAATGGGACAAGTCAACGGGTCAATTCGTTCCATCAAATGACTCCAGGTAAGACAGATAGTTGGAGATATTTCAGTCACAATTGAGAACTTCATGAACCACACACCAGGCACAGGCAGTAACCTGAGAGGCATTTATAGGCTCCGATCCCAGAGTCTCAAATCCACTAGAACTATAGAGGGATCAATCCTCAACTACCTGATACTCTGTAATCACGTCAGCTTTACTTCCAGAGCTCAGAGTGAGGAGAAGCGGACAAATGCACGGACAGACAGACAAACAGGCCATGTGATGATTCAAAACAACAGAATGCGACACTACGGTTCTTACTTGGCTTAGCGTTGATGACCACCTTCTCCCCAGAATGAGCTGCCGGGTAGCGGCTGCTGTCGGCGATGTCCTCGCTGGATCCAAACTCCAGTACCTCGACGAAGCTCAATGGCACGCTCCACTTCAGGAGGAACTTCTGGTCAGGTGGAGCATTTCCACTGCCATTCCCACTGCCATCCTGACACCTGGACAGAAGAAGGGGGTAAAGCGGCACTTGGCTTCAGGGTGTCAGCATTTTTTTGAATGGAGAATATACTGTATGTATACGCTGCACTGTGTGAGAAGCAGGTATAGGTGTTGAAGAAAAGCTGAATGGTGGGGTGAATCTCAAATTTGTCTCTTGGTTAAAAAGCCAGCCTCAGTGGGGCTGTACTGTCAAAAGTCAGCCTAAGGTTCAGAGTTACATTCAATTTTGACCATCTTTCTTAGTAGGAAAATCGACATATGCAAATGTCATGATCAAAACAAAGAGAAAAAGAGAAATTTCTTTCTAAGATTGTATCGAGATCACAGGAGAAGGTGCGATTTAATGGTCGAGATTAAGAGCAGGTCTGGTTTGTCACTCTTACCGAATATTGGGTGTGGCACACATGAGAACATCATTGAGCAGGAAGAGGCGGCGCTCCTTGGTTTTAATGATTTCACCACGCTCATTGTAGACCGTCTCCACCATGTCGTCCGAGCGAATCAGGTAGCGGCTGCCGTTGCTCAGAAGCTAAAGGACGGGGCAGATGAGTCAGATACTGATACTATGTCAACACACAGTGGGAGTTTGGATTTCTGAATTAGGTCTTTGCTTAGTAAACGTAACGTACTTCAGAGAAGAAATGTAAAGACCTAAATGTCCTTCACAGGTTTTATTGGGTTACACAAGAAAATAATTCATTTCAGCCAATAGAGCCTCAGATAAAATCTTAAAATGAACACTGCCATATGTTTTCAAACTCAGAGCATCCAGGAAAAATTCAGCTAGCTTTAGTCAAATTTCATCCTGCTCTCCCACTTGATTCCTGTCCCTCCGCTGTGGAACCACCTATTCTGGATAACAGCATACACTTTCAACGTTGACTCGGAACAATTAGAGCTTATGAAGAAAAAAACTCTTCTGCGTCATGTGGGGTACCCTGTAAACACACGTTTCTACACAGATGCTACATAGAGGGGGTGGTTGCAGTTAGACAAATAATTATACCTTGGGGAAAGCTGGTGGTGTGGGCACATGTTATACTGAGCAACGTGCTAAAAATATGGCATTCAGTCAGGAGAATAAATGTGGAGCTCAAAGTGCCTGATGGCTGCCCACACTGGGACAGAGAGAAATGCCACATATGCTGAAACAATCAAACGTAGGCCAATAATGTGCAGACTTCAATGAGCATTGAGAACATTCTTCTTCGCCGGCAAGTAAAAAAAATATAGATTAACTTAGAATGGCACTAAGAAGAACTCATAGCTTCGCCAAGGACCAACATTCCCCTTGAAATTCATTCAAGCTGCACCAAAATTGGACATTCATAGATATTAGTTACCTTAATATGCTAGTTTCTTTTCATCAAAATCCAAATGGGAAAAAACTCCATCTCCAAAAGCACCAAACTTTTATTGAATCATTCTCTGACCCAAACCACATTGTTCCATCAAGCTTCAATAAAATCCATCTTGTTGCAGCTGTGTAATATTGCTTATAAACAAGCAACCAACCAGAATCACATTGACAGGGGAGAAAACATAACCTCCTTGGTGAAGGTAAAAACAAAATGTAAGCTCAATCTCATACAATTCAAACTACAAAGCACATGCCAGCAGATAAGAGGAACGGACAGACCTTGTTGAGGTAGCGTTCATGCATGGCCTTTGCAATGTGGCGGATCTCACAACGCTGATCAGCTTCCCTCTTCTTCTCGTTGAGCTTCTCCGCCAGTGTCTCCAGTTCGGTCAGCGCCATCTGAAGGGCCAGACGGTCCGCATGGCCCACCGGTGTGTTCTTCAGCATGTCCTGATGAGGAGGGCGCATGTTAGAAGATTCACATTAGTCAATTTCTCATTAATTTACAACAATCTGACAAAAACTCTCCGTAAATCGGCATCCAACAACATTTGCTGCTCCCTCCTTCTCGTCTGTTTTTCACAGGATTTGATAACAGAATTAATGTATATTTCAATTTCTTTTATCATGAACACACAAGCTATTCTGATTGGCATTAATACCATGTACTGTTAAACATAGATATACTCTTTAAAGAAGCAATAATCTCAGTGTGTCATGTGTTGTATGTTTTCTTCAAGAGACACAGGCAAATTAAATATATCAGTGAAATAAAAAAATAAATACAGGGATTTAAAGGGATCTGATGAATCCATTTCCCTTTAGAGCGCACCATGAGTTACAGCACTTTAAAAAACCCAGTGCCTTGACTTATGCGCATAGCCCTCCCCCTGCTGGTGAGTATACATATTACACAAGGAGCTACAAACAAGACTCCATTGTACCTGAAGGAGTAAGATGAACTGTGGGAACCTCTGGATAGGTTTCATCATCAGGCCATACAAAGTCATTCTGTCACTGCTGGTCTCCTGACGATGCTGCAGGTGAGAATACTGGTTACTGCAGTGTAGTAAGGAACCAGTCAAACTGATTCTAAACTACAAAGCATGATCAAAGTTGTAGTAACTTTGTGCTTTCAACCAAATTTGCAAGAGTCCAAAAAAGATAAACAGAAATAAATATGTGCATTATTTTCTGAAAAAATAAAAAGATCCCTTTGCAAATGAAAATTTTAAGGAAATTCTATTCCTAGTTTGACACTTTGCATTTCAGTGTTGCTGTCAAACCTTGAGGAACTCCAAGAAGCCAGGTTTGGATGCGCACGTCTTCCTCACCACCGCCATTGCATTGCTGAAGTTGTTCACATACTCGCTGTAGGCGTCAAGCACCATAGACTTTGAGAACTGTTGAGAAACAAACAGATTTTATGTCTTGGATCTGAGGGACACCAGGAATCTCAAATATGGTTCTGGTGTTCCTGTTGAAGATGGATTTCATTGTCAAGATCTGGAAGTTTAGCTGCTGTATTATCTCCATCCAGATTGTGATTTCTATTGATATGATTGCTGTTGTGGAACTTAAAAAGCATCACTGTTCTGGTGAATTTTAACCATAAGCAGAGTTCTACTCACACCATGATCTGCTCTGGTAGAATACATGTAAATCCAAACTGTGAATACCATGGAAGAGCTCTTACACCTTGGTGCACGTCGAGGGCTGATGCATAATTCAGTACCTTAAAGATCTTTAGGTCATCGTTGAGGTTGAGCCTCTTCATTTTCATTATTTTTATTTCTGTTGATTCTGGTTAAAATAACTGGATCACATTGTTGAAAAAAAAAAACATATTTACATAATTTTAACAGTCAAGCTGACTCCCTGTTTATTTAGTAGATAGATTTTAAATTAAAAAAACAGATAGGTCGCTAGGGAGGGGCTGCATTGAGCTTCTGTCTATCTAGGTAAACTGTAATTGAACTATAAAATGTAACTGTAAATTAACTATAACATTTTATTTTATCGAACTTATAGATTATAGGAAATGTTCCATGTTTTTGGCTGTTATTTTTGAATGATGGGATGAGAAGCATGAGCTCAGCCAAACAAGAACTAAGAAATGCAAGGTCAGAGCCCATTGGCTGTTGCCTGACAAGGCATTAGCCTCTGGGGGCAATATTTCGGGGCTTCCAGTGAAGACAGCAAATATTCGGGCCAAGACTCTTTCTTCTGTTCACTCTACACTGTTTACAGTCTGACTCCTTCTTTTTTGTTTGTTTATAAATCACAGAAGACCAAATTTCCTCCACACAAAATACAAAACACAAATCTGCATATGAATGCATTTCAATAACTTTTTTTCTATTATTTTAGTTTTGCAATTCTTGTAAAAAGGCTTTTTAATTACAGTCCCAGCTTACCGATGCCACAAAGACGTCCCCGATCATCTCCAGGCTGTCCCACTCAGCCACGCGACTCGCCAGGGCAATCTGGAACAGGAAGTGGCACTGCAGGATCTCACGTACCCGATAGAAAGTCATCTTCAGTTTCCTGTCGCTCAGCAGCCTCGGCTCAAGCTGGGACAGGGGCTTCTCATATTGCTGATAAAGCAAACAGAGTACACTGTAATAACAAACACTTCAAAGTGGATTTAGGCATTTGATGCAGCCATTGTCCATTACCTCCAGTATCCTCTTCAATGCTTCAAGATAGTTCTTCTCACTCTCCAGAATAGATCCCAATATACATCTTCTCACCAGCTGTCGAGGAAAATAACAGCTAATTCACACAGCAATGAGTTTGATTTATTCAAGCTATACATAGAAGGGCATGTTCATTACCTGTTGCTGAGAAAGACCTTCTGGTGCGAGACACAGGACTGGCTCAACATTGAAACAGTCCACTTCGATGAAGAGTTCAGACTCCTCATCTTCAAAACCAACTGACTTCCTCTCTAAAAGATTTAGAAGACAGAGCAAGAGAAGCTGCAATAAAGTTAACATGTTGAAGGGACAGTCCTTAGCCTTTAGTAAATACTGAAACTCTCACATTAACACTGACTTAAAGCAACACTATCTAACACCTTATCCCTAAAATAGCAGCTTCAAATTAGTTTAATTATACATCGACCTGAAATAGAGAGAACGGTGCCTCTTTCATTCCTCACCCTGAACACCTGTATTTGCTCCATGTCACTGTGGTGGGAGGGTACGATCTTGCGCTATTGCTCAGTAAGAGTGACATAGTGTTGCTTTAAGATAAATAGAAGAGGCAATGGTCTTTTTAAGAAGCACATACCGTGACAGAATGACTTGGTTTTGATGTAAGAGCGTCCCTTTTTCACTGCAGCTCTCGTTTTCTCAAGCCCATCTTTGGTCCCCTCCTTGGCGGCCTTCACCAGCTTTTGCATCTTGGATGAGATCAAATACATTATATTATCTATATGGCAAAAAATAACAGAAAATGTTAATAGAATGTGAGAATTTTAATTCAAGGTGAAGTTTAGTTGTACTTTCTATAAACCTATGGTAAAAAAGCCACTGGACCAAACTAAGCAGGACAGTAGTGGTGTTAGACGGGGATGAATGTAAAGATGGTGTCATACAGCAGAGCTGATCAGAGAATGACAGTAACTGAGACATTAGCTGTAAGAAACACAGTGGTTACACATATTAAAACAGGTTAACATTGTAAGAGATGCTGTAGAAGCCACTCGTATTTTCTTTATGTTACAGTTTTCAAACTACTCTGAGAACAACTTAAATCAATTCAATTATTGGTGTTTCTGTTTCTCCTGAATCTATCAACAAATTTCAGAAATCTCATAGTTAACATATTTATTGTTAAGGGCCCAAGAAGTTGCAGTGTCAAAATTGGTGCAATTCGGATATGTGACATGTTTTATTTGAATAAACTTAGAAGAAACAGGTCTGTTCTGCTCTGTAGCAGCAGCGGCGACAACTTATCAACCGTGAGTGATCCGACAACAGTTGTGTTCATGACAACTGCAGCGACAACTTATTCTCCAATTCAGGGTTCTGTCTACTGAACTTAAAAAAACAGGTAAACAGCTTTTTGTGCACGAGCGATGGCCCAGCTTCAGGGCTCTGTGGACTCAGGGCACGGTCACACATACGCAAATGTAACAGAGGAAAACCTTCCATCTGTGTGAGCAAGGAGGCGCTTCCTGTAGCTCACATGGAGTTCAAATTTGGTCCAGCATAATCGATTCAGATTTGCGTATGTATGACCGTGGTCCTGCAGCCGGTCTTTACTTGCCACAGGTCACTTTAACAGTTTTACGGAAGAAAAGCTGTAACAGCATGACCACAGGCCAAACAAGCAACCCATTCCAAACAGGCAGGTTTAGAACGGCCACTGCACTAGATATCAATCTAACAATTGTTTCTCAAATATATATCCTAAGCTTTCTAGTGCGTCAACATATAATGGGAAATATTAATACAACAAACACAAGCAGTTACATGTATGCAAACCCATCACCAGTACCACCACCACAAGTCATTCACATCAGAGTAGTTTGAAGGTACCATGCTAAGTGTCGAAATGTACCAGAGGGGTTAGCGGGACTCAGATTAAAGGGTTGGGACTACTTTGTCGAGCACAGGCGGGTGAAGTGAGCCTCGCGTCGTTTACCTTCTGCTCTTGTTTCTGTTTTAACTGCTGCAGCTCTACCGTTCCCACTGTATTTGCCATTAGATCTTTCATCTTTTTCTCATAGTGTTCTTTCAAGCGAGTCAGATCTTGAGAGAGCTAAACAAAAGCAAAGCAAGTGTTACTGGTTATGGTTTTGGAATGAGCCAGCAACTTAGATTCCACAGCAAACTGACTTTAATCCTTTGTTGCCGACTCTGGCCTCCACAAATGTCTTAATTCTGAACCTATTCAATTGAATAAAGATTAACTAAAAGAGGTTTGTGCCATCCCCTTGACTCAGGCAAATTTGACAACATTTGCATTAATACATAAATATATATTCATCCCATCAACACATAAAATAAAAAAAGCTAATTCAAATAGTTGATAGTCTGCCAAGGGGGTTGTTTCTACGTTTATTCATTGTTTGACTGTAAGCAAGATTATACATAAACAACTGAGCATACTATCATGAAAAAGATATGGTAAGGAACCTATTTAATTTTGGTGTGGATGCATATCAGGGAGATGGATCCAGGGTTTCTTTTCTTTCTTTAACATTGTGAGATTGCACCATTTTAAATTTGTGTGTGAAATTTTGTGCAGATTGAATGTAAAGGTTCTGTGTGGGCTTGGAGGAGGTGCTCTGCTGAGTACCATTGTAGTTGAGGGAAATGTTCACCATATATCTGAGGCATTTGGCATTGGATAAAGTTCTTGCTATTAATGTCTGTCTTTGGTACAATATAAGTTGAATTCTCAAAACCACAAGCCAATACATATAAAGAGGAGCCACCTGACCAAGAGTCAGAATGGTCTCTCTCAGATCTGCAGAAGCAAGTAGACACATGAAACACACAAATTGATGGTGTTTCTATAAGTAATTTATGCAGAAGTGAAGAACAAGCAGGATAAGAGGATTTGCTCAACTGAAAATACTTAAACTACAACTTCATGCGAAACAATTGGGACCTCTGGTATGACAGCCTATGTGAAAGTGGATATGTGGAGAATACAAGAGAAAATATAATTCTAGTTACAAATAAAATGAATTTCCTTCTTTATCCACTGCAGTCATCCGCCCACCAAACGTTGTACAGCATAATAAACACAGACACAGTGTTGGTTTTGGCTGTGATCCAGAGAGAGAAATGGGATTGAGTTTGTTACACACATGGGTTTTCTTCTGGGGCGGTTTTCCTCTCATGAAGGCGTGGGGCAGGCCGTTCTCAGGGAGGCCCTCGCCATCGCTGGCCTCGTCATAGCTTTCAAACTCGCTAGAGCTCCATCCATTGTCCAGGGAGCTGTTGCAGCCGCCCTCCTCTCCAAGCTCCACGTCATCATAGATCATCTCATCCGGGTCTGTACAAAGAAAGGCGTAGCCAAAGGAAATGCATTAAGAAATACTATATTAAATTTGTTATATTACTGTAAATGATGGCATACCAAATAGTATACGGTTATTCTGTCAGATGATAGGGAACAACTATGGAAATAAACACAATAATAATTTACTGCACTCAAAGGGAATAGCCATGAAAAAAATATTGATTTTGTAAAGGTTATGATCCTCAATATCTGCAGAAATGTGCGATTTTCTGAAGAAAATGTGTGACTAAAACGCATTTTGACATTTTGAAAAATTGCACTATACCATAAAGTGCTCCTGTTATGTTGTTAACACCTTCAACACAAATGTAATCTTAACAATATCTATCATATTGGACTATAAACCATTATACTCATCATCAATGTTACCACAGAAAAACATTGTTTCCACCAGAATCAAATAGGTCAGTTTAAAAAAAATTGGGAAACTTTCATATAACGTGAAAGGCTTCGACTGTAAGGCTCCCGGCTACAGGCAGTAAAAATGAAACTAAATTTGTTGAAAAGAAGGAATGAAAGGAAATTTGTCATACCCGTGTTGGAGTCAGAGTTCTCTCTGGCTACGTCATCATAAATCACCTCATCTGGATCTGAACCACAAACATAAACATTCAGAAAAGATAATGCACAGTTTCTTATGTCACATTGTGAGGCTGCATTACCCTACTCACGGGATGTAAAGTGAGGGGGGATCTAAAAGACAGAACAACACACAAATGTCTACTTCCTCAAAAGAACAGGGAAGGAAGTGTCTGGGAATGTAGCTGTGTCAAAAGCGAAAAGAAATAATAGCACACTGAAGGATCGCACAGTGTGTGCAGAGGAAGTGAAATAAGTATAAGTATAACCAGTATTCTCTCCAAGTTGATATTTCCTTACTTTCCATCCATGCAGTGTTGGCAGGATCTGATGCCCATTTCGCCAAAGCATCCTCCTCTCTAATTGGTGGATATTCTTCAATTAAAACACTTAAAAAACAAATAAAAAAATGTTAAATGTCAGTGTAGTATCAGAAAATAAAGAAAAGATTGTGCATTTTTTCTGAATAAATAGTGATATTACTCAATGGCATGACGGTAGCAGTCAGCTATAATAACAATACATACAAAATAAACTTGAATATGGTATTTTATGTAATATTCTGATTTGTTTCATGTTAAGCCCTCTTTTATTTAATTGCTGTTCAAATGCACTTGATTGATTCTTGATATTTTCTCATTTTTCTTACATAATGTCTTTAAAACATTTAACAAGTCCAACGTTTTCATTGTACCGTTGACCTTGTGTTAACTTACATCAGACAAATACCTTTAGACTACCAAACAAACTAACTAACAAAAAAACTAAAACCCATAAGTGAGGAGTAAGGTAGAATGATTTTATGTTATTGCACTAAATATACTAATAGCTGCCATTTACCTGTCACCAGAGGTGTTTCCAGTCCCAACCACTGAAGGAGAAAAAAGAGAAAAGATTACACAAGGAAAACCTTACTCTATACAAAACAAATATTTAAAACATTTATCTTAATTTATTGTAACGGTTTGGTTTAATTGTTTATAAACTCACAGGAAACAATGCCTGATCCGGGAAATTATGTGATTTATTTTCACTATAACAACCACCAACATGCTCAATTAAGTATTTTGAAAGATGTAAATGTAAATACAGGTTGTAAATGTGGAGATGTAATTGTAAAACTGAAAAAATGAATTATTTGAAATAAGATTCATACATTTCTATTGTTGTAGTATTTGTTGTATAATATATATCACTATATATTCCTTGGCCTATAAACACCAAACAAAATTAGCACAGTTTGAAACGAAGTTGAAAACAGCTCTCCACTCTGCTCTGTTTTTTCGCTGTGACATTTTAAACATTCATGTGAATCCTGAAATAAGAAACAACATTTTCATATGCCACCACAAGGTGTCACTGATAAGTTTCTGCCTCCTGCAACTACAGTGTGGTTAAAAGAATCAAGCTTAGACTCTATGACATATTCCTGAAAATGTGCATATGTCATAGAATTGCACTTGTCAAATGCATCTAATTTAAAATTAATTGCTAAGACATTTTACAAAGGAAAAGTGATCACTTAAGTAAAGTGTCCTTGCTGAGCATATTACCAACAGGACACTGAATGTAAATAATTTTGTACATTTTCACACCAACCCATCTGTTTTAAAACTCTTTTCACTGTGACCTGGTTGAGATAATTACAGTGTAATCAGACTCCTCACAGAGCCAGGCCACAGGCTTGGACACAAGCTACCATGAGGTTTCAGGGAAACCGGAAAATCCTTACGGCCGACACAGAACTTTCGGGAGGGCTAAATTTAGGCCCCACTTCCTTGTGGCAAGGCTTTAGGAAAAACAAGAGAAAGACAAAAGGGGACAAAATAAAAGTGTCTGAGACTGCATTTATGAGCCTGTGAGCTATTAGGAGAATAGTCTTCAAAGTAAAGAATAGACACGTTTATTTAAGTTTTTTAGTCGGGGGGGGGAAGAGAGAGAGAGAGAGATGTGTGGAGTGACAGCAACAAGGGACTCTGTCTGTCTTCAAATTGGGGACATTAGAGTTCATGGCTGGTACCCAGGTCACTAGGGCAAGCCACATATCTACAAAATTGTATGGAAAGGTTTTTGCCGAATTAGACTCTACTTTACCATCTTCATCGACGGAGATGTGTCGAAAGATGACGGGTGTGGTGTACGCTGGTGTGAGGAGTGGTACACCCGAGGGGGTTGCGTAGCCACAAGGCACTGGGACTGAGTATCCAGAGGTGATGCCAACGGGGCTCGTCTGGACATCTTGGGCCTCTTCCTCTCGTCCTCTGGGCTCCGTAGGTGAGGAAGTGGAAGAGGAGGGTGCATGCGGATGCTCAAGCTGCTGTAGCTGCAGAGGGGTGATGTCAATGACAGAGTAAGGATTGACTTTGCTCTGGGAGGAGGTCTTAGCGACGGCCTGGGGAGGGTGAGGGTCGTCGAGGGATGGATCCTGGCCCTCTCTGCCTGGTGACAGAAATACAGTAAACATGTTTTGTTACATGTATAGTTTAGGAACTGAGCAAAGACGCATCACAGTAAAATAAATTACAAAATGTCACAAAACGTGATCAGCTTACTTGTGATTAAGTAGATTATTAATGTACTTTCCTTTTCTTAAACTTCAGATGTTTTCATACCTGGAGATTCATGTCTTTATTAATTTGTTTATGTTCAATCTGGTTAGTTTTAGTATCGCATTGCAATTTAGAGAGTGAATTAAAACTTTTGAATGACATAACTAGGTCATGTCTGCTTTGGTCTTTTAGGTAGTTGATGTGTCTGCAAGTGTTATTTTTCTGATAAGTTTGGTTTCAAATAGTCAATCTGATGCTAGAACAATAGTTTCAGTGCAGTGTGGACCCCTCCAGGTTTACCTGACATATTGCGTTCATAAAATATGAGGTCATTGTGAACTTGACCTTTAAACACTGAAATGTATCTTTGAGTCCACATATCAACTGTAAATGTGAAGAAATTCCCTAAAGGCAGACGTGAGATATCATGTTACTGAGCGAGTGAGAATATGCAGAGCCAAACACTGTTTGCAGCTGCTGCTGTCACAACTTTCAGTGATAAAAGGCAGACAACCTGCTGCACCAGGCAGCTAGAGATACAAGATGTCACAGGAACAAGAATGACCACTTTAGCTACAGGAGCTGGATATGAGCCAGATAAAGCACCAAAAAACATGGCAGGAGAATGTGGAGAATGTGTGTCCACGGACGAGAAACATCACACACACTCAAGGCATTATTTAAAGGCAACCAATGTCCAAAAGCTACTTCTGTATGGACGACTCTCTGCCCTGAGGGAAGACTAAATGGGCTCAAATACTTTCACTCCACTACAGGCAACATTAAAAAATCAACCGATTTGGGGTGCATACCTGGGGTCCATGGATCTGTCTCTGTGTCGTCATGAAGAGGAGGGGGTGGAGGTGGAGGTAAATCTGACTCTGTATCAACAGCCCCCTCTTCTTCTCCTGTTCCTCCGCCTGCTTTGGAGGCTTCCTCCGTGGCGACTGTTGCGTCTGCTGGTAAAGGATGTGTGTCGGATATTCGGGAAGGTGCTGGGGGGTCCAGGTCGGGGAGCTGGCCCTCAGGGGGACTGGCCACCACATTCTCCTGGCTCTGATCCTGGCAGCTGGTGGCTGAAAGAGCTGGAGTTAAAGGGGGAGGGGGGGCAGCCTCAGGGACGTCATCACCGCTGTCATCAAAGTCAAAGGCTTCTCCCTCATCTTCATCTGGGACACTGTCTGCCAACACTGGAAACAGAGAAAGGATGCATATACAGTGCCTTGCATAAGTATTCACCCCCTTTGGACTTTTCTACATTTTGTCATGGTATAACCACAGATTAAAATTTATTTCATCGTGAGTTTATGTAATGGACCAACACAAAATAGTGCATCATTTGGAAGTGGGGGGAAATATTACATGGATTTCACAATTATTTACAAATAAAAATCTGAAAAGTGTTGAGTGCATATGTATTCACCCCCTTTACTGTGAGACCCCTAACAAAGATCTGGTGCGACCAATTGCATTCACAAGTCACATTTGCAAGTCACATAATTAGTAAATAGGGTCCACCTGTCTGCAATTTAATCTCAGTATAAATACACCGGTTCTGTGACGGACTCAGAGTTTGTTGGAGATCATTACTGAACAAACAGCATCATGAAGACCAAGGAGCTCACCAAACAGGTCAGGGATAAAGTTGTGGAGAAATATGAAGCAGGGTTAGGTTATAAAAAAATATCCAGAGCTTTGAACATCTCTCTGAGCACCATAAAATCCATCATAAGAAAATGGAAAGAATATGGCACAACCGCAAACCTACCAAGAGGAGGCCGTCCACCCAAACTGAAGAGTCGGACAAGGAGAAAATTAATCAGAGAAGCAACCAGGAGGCCCATGGTTACTCTGGAGGAGTTGCAGAGATCCACAGCTGAGGTGGGAGAATCTGTCCACAGGACAACTATTAGTCGTCTACTCCACAAATCTGGCCTTTATGGAAGAGTGGCAAGAAGAAAGCCATTGTTGAAAGGGATCCATAAAAAATCCTGTTTGGAGTTTGCCAGAAGCCATGTGGGAGACACAGCAAACATGTGGAAGAAGGTGCTCTGGTCAGATGAGACCAAAATTGAACTTTTTGGCCTCAATGCAAAACGCTATGTGTGGCGAAAACCCAACACTGCCCATCACCCTGAGCACACCATCCCAACAGTGAAACATGGTGGTGGTAGCATCATGCTGTGGGGGTACAGGGAAACTGGTCAGAATAGAGGGAAAGATGGATGGAGCCAAATACAGGGAAATCCTTGAAGAAAATCTGATGCAGTCTGCAAAAGACTTGAGACTGGGGCGGAGGTTCATCTTCCAGCAGGACAATGACCCTAAACATACAGCCAGAGCTACAAAGGAATGGTTTGGATTAAAGAATGTTAATGTCTTAAAATGGCCCAGTCAAAGCCCAGACACAATAAAATTTATTTTGCACCTCCAAAGTACTATGCATGTTTTGTTGATCAAACGGGAAAAATTTATTTAAGTCTATTTGAATTCCAGTTAGTAACAGTACATAATGGGAAAAAGTCCAAGGGGGGTGTATACTTATGCAAGGCACTGTAAATATATACCAGGCGACAATGAAGGTTGAGATTTATCTCCACAAAGATATTTATCCCTTTAATATTCCTGGGTATATTAGGACACAGAAAACGTTGCAATTATAATAATTTATTAGTGGATTTATTTCACCCATAAATATTATCTAAACAAAATTTCCAAGAATTGAAAAATAAATTCATTTATATTTATTCAACTGAAATATTGTGAAGGGGGGGTATTTAAATCAGTCTAACGACATATTAACCGCTGTTTTCACCTCTCTACATTTGTTTGTTTTTTTGTCAAGAGGATTACGCAAAAACTACATTCTGCATGTTGATCTACATTCATATGCAGAAAGCTGTAGAGATTAATCAGAATGTCGTTTGAGACTAAAACACCTACAAAAAGGATTGCTGTTTGTGTTGAGAAACTTTCGACTTGGACTGTAGACAGTGTACAGCCAAGAAGCCCAAAAATATTGGCCCCCAGAGGTTAATTTCGTCATCAGACAATAGACAATGGGCAAAGAGATTGCCGAAGGGGATTGTTCATGGATCTGGATGAAAAAGCTGACATGTTTCAGGGACTGGTATCTATGAGTGTGTCTAATTTGGTGAAGCTTGACTAAATTGACGGTGCTCTCTTCTGATCTACTGTATTCTTAATAAAGTAAGTTGTTAAGAGTGACTCTTGACATTGTGTCGTGATTATGAGACGATTTCAATTGAATATTATACAGTATTTAAAGCAAAGAAAAATAAACACAAGGGCCTAATGTCTATGCCTCTTTTCTGACCTGCAACAGTGAAGTCGCTAAAGCCTTGGTACAAAGAAGAAGATACCAATTAGAGCATAGCTCTGGAATGACTGTAGTGTAAACAAGGCACAGGATGTGAGTCATTAATATAATTTTACTCAATACTACTTTAGAGATGAAAATAGAGAAAAATACACTGTTAAAACATACAATGTGGGTGGTGGTTCAAGTCCTTGGGCTGTTCTAAGTTAAAGGACTGAGCCAAATGCAGACTTATAATTAAGGGTGGGGTCTACTACAGCAGTATGTTTTCTTACAGACATTTTAACATCAAGGTTTTACACAAAAGCAGCTCTACTTTCAAGCAAAAACAAGGTTGAGCCACGCTACAAGATTATAGTTAGAACTGAAAGGCGTCACGTTCACATCAGAGCGCTCACTTGGCAGAAAGCAGGAAGGGAGCAACAAATTAATTTCCAGTTTCCACACTGCAATTAGGGCAGCAGGAAAGAGAGCTGTTACTCCCGTCAGTGAGTCGCACCGTCTGAAATTATGCATTATTTCTGATCTGATGAACAGGGGACGCCCCAGAAACTCTAAGTCTTGATAAGGAGCAAGAGCGAGTCAAAAGATAAGGAATTCACAGGCTACACTCTCAGCAGCTGGTTTCCTGTTTCTAGCCCCTCGAGCTGAATGTGTAAAGAGACAATATTTCAGTTTTCATTCAGTGCTGCGGTGAGATGAAAAAAAGTGCACCGTGATCCAGAATTCAACGCTGTGGAAAACGCTAGCTAATCGTTTAAACAGGGTTAACAGAAGAATAAACTGAGCCACAAGCCGGGAGCCTGAGTGGAAGAAATTCATTACCGCCGACAAAACCCTGAAGTTCTTCCAGAGTGGTGCTGATTTTCCATATAGGGGGTCAAAGGTTTAGCGATGGGTAGCTTTAAGTTCTGGGGACTGATATTCGGTCATTGCTTAGGCTTTGCTCACACAAGCATACCATGGATTCTTTGCAAGCACATTCATCAGTAGCCACAGCTTGATTTTATTAGCTCACAGCCTCATATCCTGAATGTATTCAAAAAGAAAACAGAAAACTCTAAGCTAATATCAAGAATTAGAAGATGAAGTTTCCCTCACAACACAGGCCGAAATAGCTCAGTTGGGAGAGCGTTAGACTGAAGATCTAAAGGTCCCTGGTTCGATCCCGGGTTTCGGCATTTTGACCTCTCCCTCCCCCCCGTCAGTCACTTCTTCCTCACAGATAAATGTCCACATAAAGTGTACCTTATCATTTAGTAACTTTTGCCTTCAACTTCCTGCCTAGTTTAGTCATTTCAGACATTTACGGTGTGTCTTTGCACAAAATTACCGCTAAATGAATCACATTCACTGTTGCAACAAGCTCTGTTCTGCCTCCAGGCCAGAATGTAAATAAATCTAGAACAAGCTCCCTGTAGCAAAAACTCACTAACTTTGAAGTTCCTTACAACAATGTACACAGCTCTAAATCACCAGGAACAATTCCCTCAGGCTCCGACAGGTAGCTGTTCCAGTAGTCTGTGCGTGAGGAAACCGCCTGTGACTAACGTTTCAGGTCAGCAGCCTGACCCCACGTCCATCTGCACCCATGACTAAAGGTGTAAGAAAAAGTTTAGAGTGTAAAGGGCAAAACTGGGAACAGAGATGCTATCTCTTTTTTCCATCTGTGCAATGATGAATGGTGTGGGCCACGGAGATAAGGCACAGTTAGCTAACTGAAGCTTCTATTCCATTGATCAAAAAGACCCGGTAACATATGCTATTTGTCTACAATGGGAGTGCATTAAATCCTGGGTCAAACCACTCTGCAGTACGCATATATTTAATGGGCTTCTGCTCCTTGGCAGTGAACTAAACGAGACATCCTAGTGAGCGCGCTAATTTGTCAAGAGTTGAGAGAGCACCTCAGTGTTCTGTGTATTCATAATATCGAAAATGATGCTATGGGAAAAAAATGATGGGGAAAAAAATGATGTAAACTCCTCTACTGGCAATGGGAAGGAAGTAAATCCCCTTTTTTTGTGGGTTTACCTGCATTTAAAAAAGAACTGTGATCCCTCTAATATCGGCGTAAAAGTGGACTGTGATATACGAGGACTGTGGGATATATATCATATGTCAATAAATGTCCTAAAATGCACTCAGGTCACCCTCCTCTCTCTCTCGCTCTGTGGTGTCAATGTGAAACGCTTGACTGTGCCAGAACAGAGAAGGACTTGATTTGATTGGATTTGGCCAGATGATGAATCACAACCATCCATTCAATAGTGCATCTGCAACTTCATGCGCATGAGGCCACTGAAAGTTGGCTGCTGTGCGGGTACGAATGCCAGCATGCTAATTACAGAGACTGAGCTGGGATGGTGAACTTACAGTGCAACCACACACACATGTGAACACACAAGTATATATAACCACAAATGTGTTGATCATCAGTGGTGGGAAGTAACATTTACTTCACTAATGTAAATACATTTTCTATTTATCAGTACTTTACTAAAGTAGAATTATTTTTGGGTACTTTTCACTTTTACTCCACTACATGTATCAGCGAATAGGACTGGTATAGTCGACTACACCATTCAGGACTTTGATCACCTCCCTTGTGCATTCACTGTCCACAGACCCTTCAGCCAGATACCATTCTTTCTTTTTATTTGTTCTTTTACTTGAGTTAAAGGATTGTCATGTTAAATCAGACCCCAGTTCTGAACTTGCAATTAAAGTGTCTTCACTTTGAAGAATTTCTCTTAATGTTTCTATTCTTGTGAGAATGCAGACCTCAACACCAGGGAGGGATATACATGCAAGTGCATGTGAACGCACAGCGCCACACAACCATGGCCTAGTTGAGGTTCCCATTGTCAATTCATAACCACAATATGGATTCTGTTCCGTGGGCTTATCTCCACACTGCCATATAATGGTCCACTCAAATGAGTCACTGGGTTATGACCCGCTCCAGCATTACCCTTGGCAACAAAGCTAGACTGGCCAGCAGGAGACGAAGCATTTCTCTGGCCTGTGTCTATCCCCGGAGGCTGTGTCAGTGTGTGTGTGTGTGTGTCGATGTGTGTGTGTGTGTGTGCTGCAGCAGTGTTCAGTCTAATACTGAGGCACATTGTCTGGTATTCACAGCAGCACAGCACATTTTACCCGCCTTACTCCCTCGCTCCTCTGCCCACACGCTCCAAAGCAGCGCAGGAGCGGAGGAGAGGAATCTGTGTTGTTTGCTCTTGCTGTCCAGCTTCAGCAGCCCTCCAGGAGGTGATCTGACTACGAGATGACCAACAGACACTAGCAGGTGATACTATCGGTCAAACACTGCAAACATTTCGAGCTAGGTCCTATAGCAGCACCAAAAGTCTTTATAGAGCTGCGATTTATGATTCATTTAATTTCCCAATGATCTGCCAATTATTTTGTCATTTAATCAATAAAATGGATGTCCTGTAAAATAAAACAGTAGCTAATGTCCATCACTGTTTAAGTTCAGTGTCACATCTAATTAAAAGCACAGTAAAAAAAAATGTTATCAGTCAAAAATCCCTTCAACGTCTCATTATGTGTTTCTCTCCATAAACTAAAAGGCCTGATGTTTTCGCTACCTCTACGACTGCTTGCCGTGTAATTTCCATTCATTGGTGAAGTGAAAGTGCAAGTATTATTACCTTTGAAGTGCAGACATTTACTGTCATCTGTCACTCTATATTTACTTTGTTCTGGTCAATGGTATGTAGATAAAAGGTGTGGCCAGTACGGGGATCGAACCCGCGACCTTGGCGTTATTAGCACCACGCTCTAACCAACTGAGCTAACCGGCCTATGTATTTCACATAGGTTAAGCGTATACCTAACTTTTCTCTAAGAGGCTAGAGGCAAAGGTCATACAAGCGTGAGTGACTTTGTTGACTTTACTTTCAGGAGGTGGGGGAGGAAAGTCTTCCACGTCCATGCTTGCTGCTCCTCTAGTGCTGAAGCTCTTCAGACAGCTGCATGCAGGGGATCAACTACGCCGACAAACATTCCTAAAGGGAGAAAAAAAAACGAACATACATCATAAACAGGCAAAAGAGGTGGGTAGATAAATACAGTATTTCCATACATCATGAGTTTGGCATTTCTGGGTTGGCATATGTTTGCCTTTCTTGGAAAGCACAACCGCGCTTGTGGTTCCATGTTACTTAATCACAGCAGAGGAGCGTGGCTGTGTGGTGGTCACAGCCTGATGCCTTTTGTGTCAACACCGGAATCTGTACCATGGCTAATTCAGACAATGAATGAAAACAAAAGACGCTCTTAAAGTGCTCCTGAGGACTGTTGACACTTGACAGTAGCACGTGGTTTAAATGTACTCAACATTCTCAGTTGCTAATTGTGGGCGTGACTCATGTCATGGGTATAAATGGGCTTGGTCGGCTTCAAATGGATGGGCCATTATGAGAAATAAAGGCAGTGGGGAGGGGTTTCTGTAGCTATTCTGTTCCATTCATGCTCAGTTTTTTTTACTTTTATTCATTGTGAAAGTCAACAGTAAACATAGATTTCCCTATTAGTTTATGAAAGTAAATATCAGCCGATATCGATATATATCCCGATATAAATCAAATAAGCGCCACTGCACTGAGGCACATTACTCTGTGCAGCACAGCACGTTTTTCTGCTCCTGTGAAGTTTTCTAATCATTCATACATAGAAATTATCTTTATAAAAACCTGTTGATTATGTTTTATGTTGCTTGATAAACGGGGCGTCGCTTCTTCTACAACAATGAAGTTAAAACACTGCATTGCATCATAATCTGACGCAATGTGTGTGTGTCTGTGTGTGTGTGTGTATGTGTGTATGTTCGTTTCCGTCCTTCTTCGCACACAAACTGATAATCGCTTGTATTTAGTTATTAATCTATGCTGTCTGATCATGACTCAGGATCATTCCGGTCACTTTAACTCTGATGTCCTGACTCAGCACGTAACGTTAAGTCTTTTGTTGTGGAGCAAGTTTAAACATGTGCCTCATAAACTCTAGAGCAAATCAAACAAACACAAAGTAAACGTCAGTCCTAATAACGTCTGAGGAGGATGGGGTTTATTGTTCAAATGTAAAGTGAGTATAGGTCAGAGGGGGAGTGAGGAGGAGGCAGACTCCGACCGAGACACAGGATGAGCGGACCTTTAATGTGCATCTGTCCTGATCCTAAAGCAGCTCTGGTTATAATTATTCAGTGTTGGAAAACTGCTAAAACAATGAACATAGCAAATGAATAAAACATGAATAAATTATGTTCGGTCACTGTATCGATGAAGAGTCGTCCACCTCTATCCAGGAGCCCAAACATTAGCTAGTGTGCTACTCTTCCCTCCTACATCGACGTGTCTTTTATTTCTATCAAAGAAAGGATATATCGCAACAATTGTCTTTATGGTTTCATCGCCCAGCTCTACAGGAACATTAAAAAAAAAAAAATTCCAAACTAAAACAATCTCTGTTTACATGCGTGTTTTGGCTCTGTAACATATTTAATCCCCGTCTATAATAAAACGCCTGAAAACACATACTACATAACAACTCACAAACATTGGTAAGACATGTGCCGGTGTGCACAAGAATTGCGCAGGTAAGCAGTTGTATCATTGGTAAATACCGAATTTAACTGCACAACAGCTGTTAGCAGAGACAACAGGGTGAGAAAAGCAGCAAGCAGTTGTGAGTGTCTACATCATTGTTTCCAAACTTCTCCGTTCCTGCCTGTCTCAGTACCAGAGTTTTCAAATTAATGTAGGAAGCAGACTTGATGGCCACCGCACATTCTGGCCCAGGGAAATGTCATTAACATGTAGTGGCAGGAGATTCCTTTGGACCTGCAGGGGCATGAGAGACCTAACATTCCTCTGCAGCACAGCCTTTGTTTGAAGATGTACAATTTGTATCCAGAGGTGACAGTTTCTGTCACAGGCCTCCTCTAGAAAAAAAACGGTGCTATTTCCAGACATCTTCAGCCTGCTGGTATCCACACGAACAGATGACAGAGTCGTGACATCATGCTGCAGCAAAAAAGCAGCCATTGTTGTGGCATGGGTGTCCCATATTCTATGCAATCTCAATAGTTCAACACAAAGCACAACATAAGTTTACAACAGTGTACTTCTCACTAAGAAATACATACACAGCAGTGTCGCAGCAAACAAGAACCAGAGGATGACTCGGTCTCAAAGCTTGTTTTGTCTACAAATAATGTGAAATCCTTTGCTTCTTTGTCCTCCACCCTATTCACAGGGCACAAGGCCAGAACAGTGGATATGAACACACAGGGCCAGTGTCTGCTGAATACAGTGCGGCTGACAGATAAAGCTAGTGCTAACGGAGGCAGGTGGAGTATGCATAGCCTGAGGAGAGAAATAACAATACAACAGAGAGGAGACAAACAAAAGCAACGACACTGTTATATAGTACGACTGACGATGATGCCTTCATTAGGTTGTATTCTGCATTCTCTGAGAAAAGTTATCTATTGTGTACGAAAAATTGAATCATGTGACAAACATGGCTGTAAACAGACCAGCACATTTTGGAGTAAGAACAATTAAGAGCCGTGTCCTGACAGGAGCTTTGGAGAGTGACTCATCTCTTCCTTCTAATGCACTCCTCAAGGTCTATGACAGCAGGGACAGGAAGGAAGGAAGGGAGGGAGGGAAAATAAAAGAAAAAAACACTCAGGTATGTGTCTCTTGACACTGAGGTGCAAAGGAGAGGAACCACATCGTACAATAAAAGTAAAAGTTGTATTATGTGATCAGCCAACATGATTCAATATATCGTCTCCTTAGAGGACCTGTCTCAGGGGTTTGATTAAGAGGCAACAATGGCCTTTTTCACCTTTGCTCTGAAACCAGTCTGCAAATTCCTCCAATCCTCCCTTCACATGTAATTAGTCAGATTTCATCATTTTAGTTGCTAGTTGGAGAAAACTAAACTAAATGCACCTTTGCACAAATTACATCCTGCAAGGTGTGGTGTGAATTGAGGTGTGGTGTGCAACCTTCCAAGCATCTGGCTCACCCCATGGAGGTGACCAGCCCAGCAAAAGCACTCCCTACATTTGTAGCAGCCTGTCTGTATTGCAGCACTGTTAATTGTGATCACTATGGAAATAAATGTGAGTCAGTACTGCAGATTTTAGACATGCACTGAAGTCCGGACATTTTCCTGAAGGAGGCTGTATGTGTGAACGTAAATGTCTAAGTCAGTTGCTTAGACAGCCCCCTCTTAAAATGTCTGGAAAAAGTCCAAGTGAGCTCATGTGAAAATATAGCAGGAAAATTCACAACAAGCGGGTGGGCAAGTTGTTGACTTCTCTAACACACGACGGCCGCAAAACTGAGAGGATAAAAATAAGTTTGAATAAAAAAGAGGTGCCAGGAAATGTCAACAAAGATTTCAACTTGGAGGATAAGGAGATTCAAGAGATGTTTTGCCAAGTTGAAAGGACAGTAAGAAACTCGTTTGGAATGTATGTCCTTCCCAGTGCATGCTCAACTCAGGCACCAGATCTCACCAGGACAATCTTCAACTGCTTTCTTCATATAATCTTAAATTTCCCTCAGGATCAATAAAGTATCCATCTCTATGTGAAAGTCACTGTCCGGACCCAATTTCACGCATATTTTCCAGAGTTCACTTATGAAAAAGGCTTGTGCATCCTCGCACAAAACTTTCTTCATACTTCCCTAAGGATATCTCTGCTAATCTGCACCGTGTTTGAATCAAAAGGTTCAGGATTATAGTCTAATCTGAGAGCAATGAAAAAGGACGAAGCAGAAGACACCAGAGAGGTAAAATCCGCCCTGCTGTTTATGACAGACTCAGCTGAACATGTCATTACATGCTGGGAAGGCTGAGCTGTGCTCTGCAGACAGGGAAACAGTCATCTGGGCCTGCCGGTGTAATGCAGACAATTTGCTCACCTGTGTATTCGTAATAACCAATGTGACAGAACAGACAATGACAAGATCAAAAGCATGTTGACAGTATGTATAGTACTTACAGTATGTATGGTGCTCCATGGTCCGGAGTATAAACTGCTACCTAGGTTCAGTCGTGGACCTTAAGTATTAACCGCAAGATTCTTGAGACTTACACTTATTTGGAAAAAGCATGTCCCACATACAGCAATAGAAGTATCTGTTTATTATGGTTCTTTATAGTTTAAGTATCCTTTAAACGTTTTTAATGATGCCAGAGCAACATCATTTTTATCTAAATCCATAATAAACCACAAATGATTACATCTTCTAAATAAATAGAAAATCAATAACCATAATAATAACTTTATTTGTAAGTGCTTTAGAACAGATTTAAATACAAAAAGAAAATCAAGGAATGGTGGAGTTCACAGAGAGGGTGGGACAGGCTATGACACCAAGAGAGAATGTTAATATTTGTCCATACATTAAAACACAGGTTTTCATCTTAGTGAAAACGGAAACAAAAATCGAACATCGGTGATCCGCATTTCCTTTTTACGACAAGCAGCAATTTGTAAGAAATGAATCGTGTGAGTTCCTCACAGATTTTTGTGCCAAACACCCTGGTTTGATAAGGGCTTCTGATTCTCCTGGAGAGTTTTCTGTAGAACACTTAATGACAAGCGGAATTCCACACACGGGCTGAAACCCATAAACAAAAGCTTGGAGGAAAGTGTGGTGAAAAAGAGGGAGAGAGAGAGAGAAAGAGAGAGAGAGAGACTTGTAGTCTGCTGTGAGCATCTGTCTTTGGCTTCTGAGTTCTTTGGCTGACTCTCATACTGAGCGTTGTGTCCAAATCTTCTCCTTCCACCAGGCTTACAGTAATCAGGCATCGACTGAAAACAGCATATCCCAGGCTTACAAAGAGTGAACGGACAGGCTTAACAATGTGCTGAAATGTATTTGTGAGGAGGTTCAGGGAAGGACAGGGCAGTGCCCTGCTGCATACTAAAAAGGAGAAAAGGTACCTTGTTCTAGTCTATTCATAATCAGCAGGAACGAGTTGAAAAAATAATAGCATTAACTCTGATTGTTCCACTATCACATCATTATGTATTGCGTAGCATACAGAAATCGAACTCCTATCCTTGGCATCAGTAAAACACTGTCAGAGTATCTGAGCTAAACACCTTTAAAAACTCATTGTTCTTTGTCGTTTCAATTTGATATGCATTTATCTGATGTTCTACCAGGTAGCACAGCCTGTACCCTGGATATTAGGGGTGTAATGGTACATGTATCTGAACCCAAACCATCTGGTATGGGCCTTTCGGTTTGCGAATAGAGTGAGTTCACTAGTGAACTTATTTATGTGGGTCTCAGATTCCGAGGGACAACTTTAGCGAAGGACCGGATGTGCTGTAGGCTAGTGGTCATAGCGACCGCAGACAAACAGGAGTGTGAAGACCCTTCCTCATCATTTAAGTCTGCTGTGTGGGAACATTTCAGTTTCACAGTCACCATAATGACGACGGACAAAGACAAGTGGATCGTACAAAAGCTTACATTGCGTAACTGCTATCAGAATAGTAGCTGCTAGCACATCGAACATGCCAACTCGTTTGAAACGGCATCACCAGAGTGATGTCCCACTAACATTGGTGGTAGTGCAAACCCAGCTTCCTGCGGCATTAAATCTGCTGCTTGCAAATAATTCAGACTGTGTCAAAGCAATAACGAGCGACATAGGTGTCAAGTAAAAAAAATATGAAAATACATGATTATCATACAATAAATACAAAAACCGAGCAATTTAAGTACAGTTAATTTTCTACATGCTGCACCTTAATGCATATTTATTTGACTATTACTTAACGTACCGAACCATGACCTCAAAAGCAAGGTACGTACCGAACCATGATTTTGTGTACTGTTACACCCCTACTGGATATCAATTCAAAAAGCTCTGCAGTTCATATAAGATTAACACAGCAACCTTCGCAATATCAAAGTATCTGGGCCAAACCGCCTTGACAACATACCACACTTCACCCCCCCCCCCCCCCTCCCTGACCTCAAAAGGGGTGGGGATGCTAACAAACAGGCACAAGTTGGTTGACTTTTAAATATGAGAATCCTGACTCTAGGCAAGTAGACATTACTTTTAGGATCAGCAACAGTCAAAGTGGAAGCATATTCCCAGGCACAGATATCACCATCAATCACAGATTAGCAAACAACCTCACTCATACATACCTCTACTTTTGTTCTTATAGCAGCAAAACTTGTCTCATGCACCAAATCCCCCTACTCAGCGTAACATAACCTCCCCTCAGCGAACACACTGAACAATCAACCAAGCTAGAAAAGCAGACGATGAGTCTACTATTGGCTATCAGGTAGCAATTATAATTATAAGATCTGATCGGTGTGGATTTTAGAAACTAAATCTAGTCAGAAGGTTTTTTATCTGATGTGAGAGGTGTGACCCATTAACTCACAAGCAAAAAAAGTCGGTTTATAAGCCAAATGTGGAAATGCTAAGTGACATAAATGGTGTAATCACAGTACAGCTGTTTTTAAACATGGTCTTAAGTCTGGATATATTCCTGAAATGCTACGAGGGGATAGGGCTGTAAGTGAAAACTCAAATGTCCGAATCAGTTGGTACAGACCTTTTCCAGAGTTCATGTCTGTGAAGGGCTTACGTGGGATGGTGGTTAAGATGCATCACACAACATATGAAAGCTGTATGACATTTTTACATTACAATTATCTTTATTTCATTTTACACTGACCTTAGCTTGTGAGGCAGCGTCTGTTTTCAGTTAAAGAGACAAACTAGTGAAACGGGTCTGTTTGGGACACACAGGACCAAATGAAAGAGTAGGGCGGCATAATATTTTAAATGTGGTGTCAGCCGCAGTCTTGGCTGTCACTCCTAACTGGTCTCCACCCACCCACTGCACCACACCAAAGCTTTGAGAGCCCAGCGTGTCAGCAGAAGAACACGACATAGTGTTTGGTGAGGAGTGGATAAGCGGCCTGCTCCAAAGAGCTTTTGTTGACTGGCTAGATTTAAGCTCTGAAGGAATTTTAAGATGAACAGAGCAACTCATTCAGATTACAATCAAGAGCACTGGAAACCAAGATACTGTTAATCGTCAGCGTACTGGTCATTGCACGGACTTCAAAGTGTGGAGACAATGCTACGACTTTACTTATCCTTGCCTGCTGTGTATCTCTATTCACAAAGCGTAGCACCAACACAGGAATTTTGAATAGAAGGATTTGTTGATGCCTACCACACTTTACTTTGCATAATTGTTCTTCCAAGTTCAATTACAGCTGGAAATGTATCCAACACGCGTTCCCAGCTGCGAAACAAGTGTGTGGTATGTGAGCAATTTCTCACATCCACCTGCAGAAGAGCAGTGGCCTTCTTTCCCAGCTGTTGCAGAATTGTGTTGCTGATCCACGGCTTATCTCAGCGGATGGCCGGTGGGATAGTGGATGGACGGTGACTCCATAACTGGGTCTCTAAAAATGAATGGTATGCTCCTCAGCTCAGCCACTGTGTACTCAGGCAGCTTAGTCACGGTAAACAAAGGGCATTTCCATGAGCCGCAACTGGAAAAAAAGTGGTATTACTGATTTGTTGCAATTACTTTAGAAATTATTAGGTTTCTCCACTAAACGACTGTACATCTGTGTCTACTATGACATTGACAAAGGATACTGCAGTTTCAGGCTATACCAAGTCTTTTGTGCTGATGACAAAAGGGTTGATAGAATGTTTAAACACTGTCCCTTGAAGCATCTACACGTTATCATTAAAAGTGAACATGCCTTTCACCAAAACACTTTTCCCCCCCAGAGGTTCCCGAGAGCATTCTCAGTCAAAGCAGCTGTGGTTTGATGAGGAGAACAAGTCGCACATAAAGAGCCCAGTGTCTACATGTCTCACCTGCGTGCTTTCATTGGGAAGCTGTGGGATTTTCAGGAAGGAAAATCTGATCTGTGCTCCACTGACAGCTTCCCTCAGGTGTTGTTACAGCAGCTCCGGGTATTAAGCATCTGTATTTGCAGACAGGCCACTGTGGTTATTTGCTTAACAAATGACCAGTGGAGACTTTGTGTACATACATGTGTGTGTGACAGCAGAGAATACAAATGAAGACCAAACTACTCTTTGTATTCAAACCTACATAGCTAAGCTTTTAAACTCTTTGGAGGTGCTTTGGTGTTTTTGTGCAAAGAGGCATCTACTAAGGTAAATTGTTTAATTACCTCTGCCTTGGAGGTTATGTTTTCACCTCTGTCTCTTTGTTTGTTGGGTGGTTTGCATGTTTGCAAGCTAGATTACACAAAATCTACATGGCAAATTACCACAAAACCTAGTGGAAGGATGTGGTATAGGTCAGGGGAGAACTGATGAAAACTTTGGTGCAGGTCTGGATCAAGGAGCGGCTCCATGAATGTTTTTACACTACAAATACAAATCTATTGATTGAGTGAATTAAAGTGGATTCATAAGAGGACTTCTGGGCCTTGGACTCTACTGAGAGCCTTTCGAGTTAAATTAAGGTTTTACTACCTGTTTGCACTGATCTTCCAGTTGACTGGAGCTGTGCGGCCTTTTCACTGAGGAATGCTATGCATGACTACTTGAATTTGTAGATTGGAGCTCAGAAGCACTTCCTCACCCATAAATGAGTTCATGCAAGTGTAGAGCAGCTGAAATTCTTAGACTTTTTCATGAATATGTTTTCCATATGAATGAAGTTGTGGTTATGGTCAAGATGACAGACTTGAAATGCTTTTGAATCCCTGTTATAAAAGGCAAAAGGCCATATAACACCTGCATAGGCATCCTTGAAGAGGGACAGTGGGTTCATGGAAGTATGAGGTTGTTATAATTTTCATCCATAGCAATAACAAAAGCCAAACTTTTATCATCACATTGCTTATGTACAGTGCAAACATGATCAGATTTGTTCAATGTTTTGCTGTGTATCAAGTGTTTTTACTTTGCTCATGAAGAAGAGTTCAGAACCACAAAATTCACTTTAACTTAGATATATTAATGTGATATTTATTATGAACTATCGATATCGATTGATGTGAAAGTATTGATCTTGATATAATATTTGCCCATATCTCCCAGCCCTGACTATCATGATGTTAATGACAGAATCAACCCCTGAGAAAACGTGTAAGTATCCTTTTCATTCTTCAACACAGGCGAGGTTGAACTGTTACATTTTAACTCCATACAGTTTAATTCTGTGTTCACCAAAATAAAAGCATGGTTTAATAAAAGCAGTGGCTGTCTGTGTTGTGGCAGGTAGTCCAGCTCGTTGGCAACCTGACAGTGAGGCTGAGGCGCCACGTTATAGCCATGTCCCAACACACTGCTCTCCACATCAACTACACGCAGGTCACACGTTTCACACACAACACACAACACGTCCAAGTTCCTTTTCATCAATGAGTTAGCCGGCTAATGGCTCCTGTTTGAATTGAGAGCAAACAGCTAGCCGAAAAGTTGTAGGATGTTTCCAACTTTCTCAGAAACTTAAAAAGAAAAGTCCTCAACTCACCATTTAATGACTTTTTCCACAAACGAATGCTCGTAATCCTTCCTGTAAAACCGTGTGAATGTCAGACCTGACGCATTCCTGACCGTGACACGACTCTGCGAATACAAACTACATCCAAACATCCAGTTGTCCTCCGCTGTCCTTCTGCTAACTTCTCTGCCTTCGAACCGAGCTGACTCCATCCATGAAAACTACACCTCCTCCTGGCAGCTGATTGGCCGAAGGGTGCACCCAGGGAAGCTCTGATTGGCGGTCCCGGGCATCAGTCAACTCTCCGACGGGACCCGGACCGGAGGAGTTCCTCGGTGCTCACGTGACTTGTGAGGTGCCCCCCCCCCCTACCCCCCAACCCCCTTCGAAAACAGCTGTCCGGAGACTGATGTTGTGTTCAGGTGTAGTGGAAGTGAGTGTGTGTGTGAGTGTGTTAGTGTGTGTGTGTGAGAAAAAACGAGTAAGCGACAGAGGTGTAAATCCTTTACTTGAAATAATGGGTCGACTGGTTTGCACTGATTTCGCACTGGAGCTGTGCAGGCTTTTCACTGCTGTATTCTGAAGCTCCATCGGGACAATAGTGTGTATATATACATATATATATGTATATATATAGTAGCCTATATTTCACGTGGACAGGGTTTGCGTCTTCATATTTGTGTTAAATCTCTACCTTGTCATGCAACATGGTTAAGGAAAGTAGTAACTGTGGTTAAGGTTATGGTTCAGCTCTTATCTTACCTTTAACTAAGATTAAGGTTAATGGTAAGATGTGAATTGTGGATAGGTTAAGGAAAGGTTTTGGTTAGGCTGTCCCCAATGAATGGATGTCAAGTCAAAGTCCTAATGAGGACAGCTCTCAAACCTACATGTGTGTATGTGCAATTTACACCTACATACTTCAAAATTCCAAAAGGATTTCTTTGGGGAAAAATACACTTAAATTCATTTTTTCTCATATTACTTGGTTTTATTGAATGTTACCAAAAAAAGGAAAATAACTCATCTTCAACAGTTTACTTTAATAAGACAACTTTTAAAACAAGCCCGTTAAAACCACTGTATGATTTGGAGTCAATAAACCCTGAAGTGGAAAAAAAGTGTGTCAAACTCATGTGTGGTCAAACCAAAACCTAGGATGCATATTTTCTGTCATGCTGCCACCTACAGGCAGATGCACCACCATGAAACATTCAAGTATGACCAAAACCTATGGAAACAATTCTGTTTGAGAGTAGACAGTGTGCAACTCAGACTAAAACACAAACAGGATGTTGAATGCTATGGAGCTTATACCACCACCCACCCATCCCATTATAATACAGTACACTGTAACTAAGCTCTCATAAAAACAAATGAAAATGCAGAGTGTAAATAGAATATATGCTGTTGGTCATTTTTAGGCTCACACATAAGGTAAGAGATCACATGATTACTTCACATGTGTATAACGGATCTGATGACACTATTTCCAAAAATGCTACTAATTGAGCTTGTTGAATTGAGCTCAATTCAGTCACCAACAGTGTAAAATACATGAGTCCTTATTAACATAATTAGTTATGAGGTACAGTAACAATACAGATACAGGCAATGCACTGAGAAATGTGACAGATGGTAGAAAGATCTGAAAGTTTGACATTTAAATGCTAATTTTCTGTGACATACACATCAAACACTTAAGGCCAAGAACAATGATGACATTGTGCAGAAAAACAAAAACACGTATTGAAATATTGATGCGGGTTGAGTTGGAATAAGCATAAACTATATCCAAACATTTCTAATTCAAATTATTATCAGTGTGAAACCAGGAACCAGCATGCTTTCATGGTTATTCTGCATCAATACTGCTTCCATTTTGTCACATTACATCTCCATTCTGAACAAAAGAGCCTTTGTGGAGGGAACAGGCCCCAATTTTTTTTCCAACCGTAAAGAAGATTCATTAAAGGCACCTTCTATCATGGCCACGATAAATAGTTCACTCTGAATGAGAATCAGGATTGGACTCATGCCATTATTCATTTAGTATTCACTAGCGCTAATGAATAACCTTCAGAACCTAATGCTTTAAGCATAATTCAATTTTCTTTCCTACGCTGCCCAATAAGAGCTGAATATCCGTTGTAAAAGCCCCGGAAGACAAAGACCACATTCTTGACGTGACTTTATGGCAGAGTCGTTTGATGACTACTTTGAAGGAGCATAACCTCTACTCTCATGTCATGTCTCCCCCGAGCTGACGACGTGTTACTACTGGTCGTCTTTCACTGACAGCCTAACAGGACTTAACTATAAACAGCAGCTAACCAGAAGCAGCTGTGTCTGCACAGAGATTAACAGTGGAACACCTCCTCGAACACGACAGGATGTAAATCGCAAAAAACTGTAAGTGTACAGTAGCTTCAAACGGTCTGACAACACTAACATTTCTTTTGCACAATAAGTCAAATCAGTTAACTCTGTGGGTGGATTTTTCTTTAGAGTAAACAGGATTCAATTTTTTATGCTAGATTTGCTATCTTGCTTATTTGCCCTCCTGTGAATAAACTTTTCTTAAAATGGTAGAATGGATCTTTAACAATCCGGTGTTTGAAGGTGACACATTCAAGCAGGGACCCATTCCACTGCCTTGCACAACCACACATACCTTTGAAGAGCAAACCAGATGTAAAAAAAAATTGTCTTTTCTTAAGATTATAAAAAAACTAAAACCTACATGAAAACTGTCAGAAAGTAAAACCTGATGGGAGGCAATGTTTATCTAGGTGGGTTTCAGAGGAGAGACAAAAGCAACACAATGTAAGAATTGCTCTCGGCTACACTCAAGATCCGCAATGATTTCAAAGCCGTTGTATGAACTAGATTGTGTTGTTTTAAAAATAATGAGCCTTGAAAATATCCATTTTACTATCCTCATGTTAAAAGTAACTTCAAACACCCGTCATAAAAGAATAACAAGTAAAAGCAAACATGGCATCGGTCAGATAAGAAAGGACCTCCTCAGTTGCCTTCAGCTGGCATGAGGTTTGATGGAAACCCCAGACTGGCCGTCCGCATCCCTGTTTAAGGTATCTGGCTTGTTTTCAAAGTTCCAGTCCACAGGCTTGAGCAGCTGCATGGTCTTCTTGTGCGTCCAGATGGGGTTGATGATGAGCGTAAGCAGAGCAAGTCCAGTGAAGAAAAGCAGGAGCTGGGGCAGGGCCACGTGGGTGATCATCTCCCCCAAGTGGGTGAAGGTTACCCACCAGAGGTGGTAGGTGAGCACCATGCGACAGTGGAACATGTGGATCATCACCCACTGGTTAGCTCTCCAGATCAGGGTGCTTGCCCAGCCGGCCTGTTTAGGTGAAAGAAACCCAAAAAGTTCATCACATTGTCCACAACTATTTTTTATAACGTAACATTTTTTATGTACTTTGCATCTGTGTGGCTTATGTGTTTAGGGTCAAAAGTTTCAGGAGAAATTCTAAAGGTTTAAATACTGATTCAGTTCTTCTGTGATTTAAACTTCCTCTATTGAGGGAGGCCAAAGTCTATTTCTGACAGGAACGGTCATGAGGTGCACAGGAAGAGGGAGTGAAACCTGATGAAGTATCTTGTAATTTATAGGGTAGTTGACTAAAATCAATAAGGCAAAGATGATAAATTAATAGTATCAGCTGCAACTACAGCCCTAAGATGCTGGTATGGTAGCTGCGCTTGTAATAGAAAGAATAGGTCAAGGCAATTTCTCAGAATCGTGACGATAGAGCAAAGTGAGGAAGAGTGCTTTAACTCATGACAATGTGATTTAAGGCCCCTACCTTCAGTAACATCCAGGATATACAGGTGAACGGCGTGCTTATCTCCAGCAGCAGCGTAACCATCGGCAGGTAGTGGCCAAGGGAGTCCCACACCACCGCCCCCGCATACCCTGACAGGGCGAAGAAATGGTGTGTCGCCAGTGGGAGGTCGAATGACCTGAATGCCACACTGGAGGCGTGTAGTGCAAAATTCTCAAACATGAAGAACCCCGTGGCTGTGAGGACGTTAAACCACGACCAGTCCTCCTGTCCTCTCACTTTGTCTCTGGTCAAATTGGAGTGCTCAGTCAGCGCCCGGAGACCGGCCACGGTGCTCTGGATGCCGAACGCCGCCCGGGTGGCTGCCAGGTTCCAGAAGACCTTCTCCTTGGCGGGGAGCGAATTGTAGGTGTGGGACAGAGCCAGGGACATGAGGTGAGAGAGGAGGAAGACTGCTGCATAGAAGCTGAATCCCAGGCCGATGAGCTGGAGGCGAAGGTCCCATTGGAAGTACTCCGCACTGGGCTGGGAGAGCAGAGGGCTGGGCTGCGGGTCTGGATCCATGATGGTGATGGTGGGGAGGGGGGACACTGGAGCTCTAAGTTGAATTTAGTGGGGTGGGGGGGCTCAGCTGCGGGTGGGTCTGTGAGCAGAGCGTGGCACGTGCATGGCGTGCGGGTCACGTGCAGAACAACTGAGGATGACACAACACATCATACATTGAACATGAATAGAACACAACACTATGACAGCAAAAAAACTAGCTTAGCTGTGCTACATGGTTAACTCTGATTTAAGAACAACCCCTTTCACAGCTGCGTAGCATCAACGAACACACACTTTTTGCGGTAGCTTCATTTGTACTATCAAAACCAGCCAATCTACAACAATTACAAGTAATGAGACAAACTTGTATCATATAATAACAGGAGTCAAGTAAGTTCAGGTAAAGTTCACTGAGTTGTCAGCACATTAGTACAAACAACACACACGAGCGTGAAGCTGACCGAAGCTACAGAAAACACCAGGGAGTCAGAAGAAGCGATGTTCACTCACCGAACACTAGCGAGCTTCTGTGAGGTTCATTCTGCGCAGAGACGATTCCCCTGAACTCGTCCGAGCAGAGAGACGAAGACACAAACAGCCTCACAACAAAAACTCAAATCATACGACTTCAATTTGGTCATGTGACCTCCGAACCGGAAGTCACTCCTTCCCGGAACTCCCATTGGTCCACACTAAAAGGACTCAGAATCCTATTGGTTGTCGACTGTCCCTTTAATTATCATTTCAATCCAGTATTTCAGGAACAGACTGAGTGCAGGAATGATATCTAAATCAATTTTTGCTACATTTTGAATAACATGATTATTAAAAGTTAAAATAAATCTCTGTATTACATACAATATTATTTTATCAAAACCTTTGATGCTGATTAATATCCTCACATGTCCCTCAGGATCAATAAAGTATCTATCTATCTATCTATCTATCTTTCTATCTATCAATCTATCATAGACATAGGTAAATATATATATTTACCAGCTTATCATGAATTCCTCCACAGATTCATGCTTATGCTGTGGTTGGTGATGTGTGCTGCGGACTTTTAGAGCTAGAGGTTCAATGAGCAAGTAATTTAATACCGGAATATAAAAGAAGTTAACGTTACCAGCAATAAAAGCTCAAATAAACACACAGGAATTGCACACACTCTATGGCTCTTATGAATACTCTGTATTAAGAAATGAAATGACAGAAAATGTGATTTGATCTCAGTTATGATCTATAAGAAATGTATTTCACCCAATAAATCGAGCAAAAAAAAAATACATAGAGAGGGGCTGATATTTATAAGTGGTGCAGATCCCATTATTATTATTATTTGTAAAAAGCATGCAATTCTTTCTTTCTCCAGCAGATGACAACATCACCTCATATATGTGAGACAGGGCAAATTGTTGCATATATTAACAATTTTGGGGGTTTGAAAATTGCAGTGTTTACAGTCAGACAACTTTTGCTGCGAAACTTACACCTTTATCATTCTCATTAGCACACAGTGTTTGGGAATTCAAAGCCTGGTCTAACTTCAGAGATAGAGGAGGTTTAATCTGCCTACATGGGGTGTGTAGCTCCTTTGAGGAAAAAACAATCCCTCTATCCATCAAAAAATCTTAGTAAGAAAAAAAGTATTTACTAGATTTGAATGATCGCAAAACATCCTCATCAGTAGGTGGTTCTATCATCATAGCAACCAGATGCTAAGATTTGAAATAGAAGATGATTTTGATTGACAGGGACACTCTCTCAATACCTCCATTGTTGCTGTGACAACCGGATGACAATTTTGATAGGAGACCTCTGATTGGATGTTGATTGCCTTAAATACTGTTAAAGTTTAAGACAGTTGCTATTGCTCTCTGACCTTGACTGAGGTAAGTCATGTCTCACTCTCTCTCAGTATTTACCCAGCATGCTAACCAATACAATTTAGGCTAAATATTTAAGTTTGAAATGAAACCACTGTATAATATGAAGCTGCTGCTGTTACATGTTGATAATGTGCTGTGTTCTGTTGTTTTTTTGACAAATGGGGGAATATTGTTGCTGGCTTGTTTTGTGTTTTGTGCTGCCTATCTTAGTGAGTGATACGTGTTAACGTAATGCTTAGTAGCGTTAGGTCGCCGAGGCCAGGCAGAGCGAGGCATTGTGGAAAAAACACCTGTAGCACCAGGATATTTTCACATGTCACATCTTATTCTACCAAACGATGTGATCTTTTTAACATTGGGAAGATTAACCCTGGTCTTTAACTTTAGTATTTAAGACAAAGTAAAAAAGCAACAGCGGCCTTCACAGCCAATCAAATTCAGATTCAAATTCAAATCAAAGCATAAGGTTGCCATGGTGACCCAAGATGTAGAGACAAAAAAGTTTCAACAAAAAGTGTCCTTTCAATGAGGCAGAGTTCTGCAAAAAACAAAATCAGAACAACTGAAGACACGTCTGCAGCGCCTGTGAGATGAATTTCATGGAAAGTTTGGATTTTTAAAGTTGAAGTTCGAGTCCTGATGTATGGTCAGATCCCCGACTTCCTGCAGAAATGTTGAAAGCATCAAGTATCCACATTTTAGAAAAGGAATCTGAATTTAAATCCAATATACGACAATTTTATTTGACAAGTAAACCAAATATGACAAAGCTGACAGTGGAATCATGGGTCTGGCACAGGACCCCTGCTATAGTCTTGTCATGGGCCTGAATCAGATTACCCTCACACCGGGATGTGTGAAAACTATGTAACAAAACTGCATAGCATACTTTTCACAAAACACCATTTCACTGTCTGCAGCAGTGTTGCAAGTTGAACAGATCATGTTGGATATGACACAGGCTCTCAAAAGGTTTGCATGTCAGGGACCCCAAAAGTGACACAAATTAGACCACGGTCCCCAATTTTACAAGATTTTGATGCTTTTAGATGTTTTATTGCAGGAAGTGCATTACAATTCAAGACCAAAATAGTCATACATTCTGTCTGCCTCACCTTTCTCGAGAACTGTTCAATTTTTCAGCTTCAAACTTGTTATGTGTATTGTTAAGGGTGCAGTGTGAAATATCTTGGACACGTGATACGTTCGTTATTAATAAACTTGGAGTTCTTCATACTGAGCCGAGCTACCAAACTTCACAGAATGAACAGGTGACCAGCTCTTTGTGTAGCAGAGGAGGTATTGCAGGTCACTTTTGCAGATTCAGAAAGAAAGCTGCAAACAGCATTACCGCAGGCCAAACTAACAGTCTATTCATAGCATTTACTTACTTACAACATTACCAGTTGTAAGTAAGTAAATGATTTCCCTTTTTGCCAGGGACCTCCATGGAAACCCCTCAAGGACCCTGGGGGATACATGTTTAATGAATTAGGCACATATAGGTGAGTTGACTCTCGCACATATGAAATTAAAGTATATTCTATCCCAATCAGCAGTAAACCCTGTCATCTGCTGAGGCTTCATGGCTCGACTAAGTCAAGAAATACCAATTATCTGCGTTCATGTTATGGCTGATAGAGGTAACTGCCAAGTCGCTGGTGATCTTCCTGCCTCACCTAACCAAGAGAAGTCAGAAGTAATTTTCATTTCTCTGATACTGCAAAGGCTCCCCTTAATCTATATCTCCCTGTTAATTTGTTGAGCAGATAGAAAATACATGGAATGTCAAGAACAATATGATTAACTCATTGAGCTCCTCCTGTGAGCTAATACCAATGTGAATATTGTTATTAGCTGAGGCAATAAATAGCTGTTGAGTCTGACAATGTGAAATTAAATCTTGAAGGGGTTTGAGGTTTTTTCAAAGGAACGACACAGACAAACGTTTCCAAACTGTTTCTCCAAAAATTTAATCGCTGAATTATTTACATGTGATGACCTCAGCAATGATCAAACTACTCAAAAGTCTTTCAATAGCTCAGCTAGGAAAGAATGGAGGGAGATGCATATGTTGTTGCAAACGTCTCAAATAATACAAAAGTAACCCTGTGGTACAGTAACTCGCACTGAAAAAACACACACTGAGAGATGCATATGTGGTCGACTGAAATAAATACATAGCAAATGTACATCAGTGGGGCAGTGTGGTCGTCTCTGACAAAAACAGAAGCCTACATTCAGAATCAGTATTTCGCATGCCATCATATCAGCTTAGAAAATAACCATAACAAAGTAAAAATGAAAACAAAACATGAACAAGAGCAGAAAATAGTCATGTTTTCAATGAAGCATATATTATATATTTATATATCTATATATATATTTCTTTACAAATAATGAATATTTGGAATTATATTCATCTTCACTATAGATATGATATACAAGAGATGAAAATAGTTTTAGCTAAACAACTACATTTTATTCCTTTTTATCTCGTAATTATAGAGTTGTCTCACATTCCAGGTTCAAGGAAGTCTTGTATATCAGGCTAATATCTCTGAGTGAGTCTAACGCTTTTTCCACGGCATGAAAAATAGTCCCCTTGAAACGTTTCACATCATGGATTCAAGAGTCAGAAGTGGACAGACAGTCACATACTGGAAGAGAGGCCACAGAATGTCAAGATATGGGTTGAAATTATAGAAATACAGAGGGAGATGGTTGGAATGGTCCTCTTACACAAAACTGATGGCTATGCGGCGTGTGTGGAGTCATGATTTTACAGTATGCTGGATAAAGATGGCACTTGTAGTTATTTTTTGCCCTCATTATATTAAATGTGACATTGATGGCATTTTCTGCCCTCTGGGTCTTCGGGAGGTGACACGTTTGAGTACCATGATCTTTAATCTAAAAAATTACTACAGCTTCTTTCTGCCATGTGAGGAATCCTCCTGTGCTCACAGCACCATACACACCACACACGTGTACAACGACCAAATGTATAAACAGCCATATGCTTTTTTTCTTCTTCCCATCTTCACAAGAACTTGGTTTTTCAGTTTGAAAACAGGACTTCATGCTCAGATTGTTTAGTGCTTTCACTCAAATATACACTGCTTGTGCTTAGATTTCCTGCACTCCAGGTTCAACTCTACTTCTCGTGCTCACACTGCCTCCATGCACGTCTGCTCTCGGAGCTTGGATTTTTTTACTTCTGCATTTTTCTGCAACAAGGATGTCTAAAGTCCCCATTCAATAGAAAGGCAGATGTAGTGATGAAAAGCCAAATTGTCCCATCATAAATGAGGGTGTGTTAGCTTATTGTCTTTGAGAGTCCTGTAAGGGTGGTTACTTTTACCGGGTTTATGCACTCGCGCCCTCCACGGCTTAGGCTGGCATTCTGTGTGTGGGTTTGAAGAAGAACCTTCATGACACCGTCACGGAGCAGGAGTCCAGTAGATCTCTGGTCAACATGGAGCAGCGAAATCAAGAATCTCAAGATATTTCCATTATGGGAAAACTGTAGCTAGCAGCTATAAAACTAAAAATATATGGTGCCCTGTTTCTCTCCACCCTGTATTTTATAGGAACAGTACCAACAGCAAAAGTGACACCTGGCAATCTACTGGATGGGGATTGAACAAATAAATCTAAGCACAAGCAGCGTATAATTGAGTGTGAGCGCAGGGCTTTGAGTGAGAGCATTACAAAACCTGAACGTGAAATCAATAAATCCTGCTCTCAAACCAAAAACAACACTCTGGAATAAAGATAAGGAAAAATACAGCCACACTGCAAGAAAATACAAAATCACTTTGTCAACCGGAGGCCATTACAGCTGTCACCCTAAAAGTGTTACCTGTTTGGACAAAAGAGAGTAAAAGGGTAAAAAACACTTCTTCTGACTTATAATCATTACATCAGAAAGATGTAGTTCACAGCTAAGGAAACGGCTCTGAGAGTGTTTCAAGGTACCAAGATAGTTTTTATTCCTGGAAAGGAAATTGATCTGAAACTAAATATATGATATCTGCCTTTCTTCTGACTGTATAGCTGCAAATTTACGAAAGCGTGTGTCTCTATTTCACAAATCCTTTCAACATTTTCCTCAGCCCCTCTGACTTCTGGCACTGATCTCATTTTGCTATTTAAAACGGTTCAGCCACGGTCTAACTAGAAAAATGGTCTCATCGCAGCTATGAGCAGAGAAAGCTTCCAGGAGAAGCGGGAGAAATGCTTTAACGCCGAACCAGGGCGGTGGATACAGTTCTGTTTTTTTTCCACAGCCCCGATCGATTTGCATATGAGAGAAAACGGCTCTGATGTGTCGATGACAGCCCTCAGTGAAACTAGCTCCGCAGCGATTGAATTTTGTACAGTGCTGATACTTAAGTTTTACAGTGTGGGCCACTATTCAGCAAAACATCTATCAACATAAGCTTTGAAGGGCCTCGGAGGCTGTTTGCTTGATCTCACCAAGGACCCTGAAATCTTACATAAGCTGCTTTGCTTAGTCAAAGGCAGGCTGGAAAAAATACCCAGCCCAGCGCGTCACACAGAAACAGCCTCGCAGCTACACAACAGCACACAACACCAGCAGTTTGGGGCTCAGTGCGGAGCTCTCGTCTCCTCTAAGCCAGCATATGTCAGGCCGAGTCTGTCTCTACCCCGTCTGCCTGCCACTGTGGCAACAGCAGGGGAACGTCGCAGCTCTGCCAACTGCCTGGCATCACACACCCAGACGCTTTCCAGAAACCTGCTGTCATGCTGTTAAAGGTCCCTGCCTCTGTATGAACAAAAGGGCACAAGTATAGATGAGTGTGTGTATTTAAATTGAAGAATGGCATGACATATCAGAAACACTCTACTGATGAATTTGGTTACTTGGCGATTGAAAATATTTCTTAGCTCTCTGAAATGTCTCGTCTGAGTTCTGCTACAAGAGTTGATGATAAATTAAAAGTGAACATTCCATTCTGATGTGGTGAAAAGTTGACGTCTGAAGAGATTTTCTGTCATTCTGGTCAAAGTTGAATCAAGGGCAACTGAAAATGGTTGAAAAAGTCGGTTTGAACTCATCTGAAGGATTCAGAGCCTTTTTCCTTTTGTGTCTTCTTGAATTTACCAAAGAGCCTATACGGTTAAAAAATTAGGATTGTATTTATCAAAAATACAATCTGTAGCACAACAAGTTAAATTATATGCTATGGTATCTAAAATATGTTTCAACAGAGTGCTGATGACACAGGGACTATTTGTATCTCTGCGTGAGCTACAATTCACAGAAGTGTACTTTTGTTGTTAATGCTCTATGATGAATCTCCCTGGTCCAGCGCTTAATGATGCCAGGCACACTGGCACAATTAATCAACCAAAAATAGTCATAAAAATAGAGTTTTAAGTGATGTATCGATCTGCTAACAGGACACTGTGTCGCATTGATTGTTTGTCAAGTACTGTATTGATTAAATAAAAAGCAGCACCATTTAGTTGATTGATTATTCAAAGTTTTTACCAACAGACTACAGTCTTTAGCTCGGCGATGCGGAAGAAAGAACCGCAGAGTTTTGGCCTCTACTCAAGACTAGCTTGTTTTCAATACCTGGGAGTAAACTCTGGGACAAGTGGGGACATTGTTATCCAAGCCCCGCAACTTAAGTGTTGTTTTCCGTACTACCGTGTCACATACCAGGATACGGGTTGCACCAGGGATTCGTAAATGTCCCACATGTCCCTCCTGAGTTTTTAGAATCTATGGGGTGATTTCATTTCATCATTCATTTATTAAATCGAGTTGTAGCGCAAAAACTTGTCTCCATATGCCTTTATGATTCTAGAAAGAGTAGCTAGCATGGTAAATTCAATATATATCGCAAAAGAAGTCTTTTTAAAGCCTGGTAAAGGACACGAGGACCAACGTCGTGTGTTCTGTTTTGCAGCAAAAAACTAAAGAATAGATGAAATCATGACGCTTCCAACTCGCTCTCATTGAAGCTGTCATCAGTCAGAAACATATTATTGAACACATTTCAGGTATATTCACGCTTAAATCTGAACTTGTCACGTATACCAAGCTAGCATTGGCTTGTCAGTCGGTACAATTAGCTAAGTTGCAGTTACACCAGGCAGGTTGTAGGTGTAATTAAATATTTTGTGGCAAATTCTTCTTCATATGAAGTTGTTTACATTGTGCATCCAATTGTAGCATATGTGGAAATGTCCACTTCATCTAACACTTGTGATAACGAAAGGTTAAATTTACAAATTTACCAAAGCCAATCTCAGCATTACGATGGTAATCGATGGCAAATAATATCTTATAACTCCTGTGTTTCCTTTCAACAGGAGATATGCAATTTTTAGATATTGGGGACTCGCTTCTTCCATCCCTCTCGAGTCCCTTTGCCCCAATTCTTTTTCATTACTTCTCAGTGTTTTCTTGATTGAGTCAGCACAGTTAAAACTCTGCTTCTTTGGACTTTCAGCAACGCAAACTTTTTCAAAAAAATGAACACATCGCAAAGCTCTTTAATTAAAGAAACTAACATGCAGATATTTTGTTTAAGTTTTGATAGTATTTTTCTATCACTCCTCATGAACTGTGGCTGGGGGCACTAGTTGGAAGGGCCTGAGAGAAGTGTATTCAAAGAAAACACAGTTTTGTGTGTGTGTCTGCGGGTGTGTGATTAAGCTGCGACAGATCCAGATTTGTCCAAAGCAATAGAGAGGGCAGGGAAGCAGCGGATATGTGGGGAAAAAATAAACACAATGAATATTCTTCCCGCTCACAATTTAAAAAATACAACAGTACTATTGTGAACTTGGGTATATACATTTCCCTTGGAAATAGAGAGAATTGTAATAAGTGCATAAGTGCATTTGTCTACACATTTTTTAACTAAGGAGTTACACAAATCTTCATAGTTTATTTTCCTACTGCAATGACATGATGCAGGTGTTGGCACGAGACTTGCATGTTTTCTGCTTCAAGTAAATGTCCCTATTTAAAGTTGGCAATAGGAGCATGAGATATATTAGGAGAGAAATGTGCATGTTAATGAGCTGATGGATGTCGTTCTTCCACCAATCCAGACCATGAAACAATGTTTGAGTACAACCAGATAGGGTAGAAAGCTGCATTTTTCAACACTGACCAGTTCAGAGCTTATAAGGGCTGCCTGAATAACCTTGAATGGGTGATCAGTGCCACATGCACATAGTTGAGGTATTTCAAGCATTGGCACTTTTCAAAGTTTAGAACTTACAACAATTCTGTGATATTGACCTTGTAATTAACATTTACTTCAAAAAAAGTACAGAGAAACAAGAGCCACAAGCTAACTTTTAATCTAAAAATACTGAAGGTTTACTAACTTTGACCGTTTTCGAACATCTTGAAATAAATAGAATTTCTCTCATTTACTCATTTTAGCTCAAAGGCCTGGTTGCTGGTAGGTTTTCAAAGCTGCACTTTTTGAATGGCACTTTGCAAATGCTGAAAAACTACAGATGTACCCATCCTGGATGAGAGAGAGCGCTTGTAGGCTGGGCATCGCGATCTCCAGCAAACCACGGAGGAACCCAACTGACCCTGGTCAGACTTTTACTCCTGCTAACACACACTCTGGCAATGGGAGAGGAGGCTCGGCTCGTCCTACAGACCGATGGCGATGGATATTGAGGATGGCTACAGATGGATAAAGGAAGGGTAGAGAGAGTAGCAGTCTAGAAAAAGGCTAGTTTTAAAGTTGTTTAAACGTGTGGAGCAGGGAGACACGTTGGCCCCTGACCCTATCTTCTCAAAGTCTAGTCTGAGCCTCGGGAATATAGATCTCGATGCTGTCCGCTCGCTCCGAGGCCGAGTTCTGCCGGAAGGAGGCCGCCCGCTTGGCCGCCATGAGCCGCCGCCGGGCTTCCTGTCGGTGCCTGTCTGGGAGGTCCAAGGATTTCTCCCTTGTCACCAAACTCCTCTGTCGAACTGTCTTCTTTGGTAGTGGAGCTGGTGGCTTTAAGAAGAAGAACAGATAATAACTTTGTAGTGGTTGTACACTTTTTCCTAAGACACTGTATGCAAATCATTGTGGTGTGGAAGGTTGCAAAATATTGTTTAAATCCTTCCAGGGGGCTTATAATATTTATTTTGGGAAAATCTAATCTTGAGTAAAAGAAAATTCCAAATTGTTATGAATATAGAAATATACAAAAATATTTGTAAAATAAAATGTTAAATCCAAAATAATAATTTGTTAAATCAAAGGTCATTAAATTGCTAATTAGATGTGTATTTTTAAGAGTAGATCTCCAAAGAAAGAATTCATCAAATGTGTTAGAGTGAGACACGTGTTAAAAGACCTACTCCTGCTTTCTCCTAATTTAACAAGCCTTCATGAATAAATAAAAAAAATTATGTAATTAATTTCGCTGAAAGCTTCTTGACTAGTTGCTTGATATGAATAATAATAACAACAACAACAATTATGATAATAATAATAATAATATGTCCCTCTGTCACCTTGATCAAAAATGTTCCCTCAAGTAAATAAAAAAAAAAATCAAATTTAAAATAATGAGTGTTTCCTCCATTAATCAGTTTTAATAAAAATAATACTAACATTAATAAATGACATTGAATTATTTCAGTCTCTACTTTGGTCACTATCACTGTTCAACACTCACGCAGCTGACAGAGGACTAACACTTTGAGGAAGGAGCTACATCCATACTGAAATGTGTTGTAAAGTTGACTGGGTTGAGGGCTCACCGTGCCGGGGAGGCTCCTCACCTTCTTCTCCGGGCTGTCGCCAGGCCTCCAGTTGTTGTTCTTGATGTGCTGCAGCTGGTCAAACTTCATGGTGACGTCGTCGACGGAGAGCTGCAGCAGGTCCCAGAAGCCGGCCAGGTCCTGAGAGGTGGGCCGCGGCATGGCACTGGGGTCCTGCAAGAGATACGGGTGAGAGGAGTTACGGTAATAAAAGATGGTGCCGGTGTTTGTGGTGACATTAATGGGTCAGGGTTTGCAGTCCAAATAACAAAACACAATCAGCAATACCTGCATAGAAACACATGCTCATAGAGTATAAGGATTAAGTCAGTACTGCACTTCCCCTTAGATCCACTAGAGGTCCTATCACACTCATCAAAATAGGCAAGGAGACACAAGGTTGGAGGGTTTTGCTCGAAATGAAGGGTAACGACAATGTTTTCTCGGATGAGGTCAGAAGTAATAAACTGCTTTTGTCAGTTTGGTCCTGTTCATTACTCGAGTGCTGAAATGAAATGAACATCAGATTGAAGAGCACCTCATATTTTTACCCCTGTCCATTTGGTTTCTTGGTTTGTTTGTTTGTTTGGAGGCAGTATGACACAAAACAACTGGACAAATTTCTATGGAACTTTACGTGGAATAAGGTCAGAGAGGAAGCCTCAAAGTCTTTCACTTTCATTGCAAGATTCAACATTTCCACTGTTTTCCCAGGGAATATTTTTTGGATCTTGATGAAAAAAATCAAGCACATTAAGGAAATTGGTGCCATTTGGCCATTTCGGTTGAGGTAACAGGTCTAATTCCACTTTTTTTGTCATTCCTTTCAGATTTTCTGCCATTAATTCAGTCAACGTTTGTTCCATTCTTTAAAAACCCAAACCAAAAAGGGACAATCAGCATCATCTGGTTAACCAATATAAAGATATTGCTATTAATGTAATTAGAAAAACACACGGTAGCTTTAGGACCTGAAACAAAAACACAAAGTGACCATTTTCCAAACAGGAATTACAGTCTATCCAGAAACCAAAGTCTCTGGTTTACATTTTTCTCTGCGCTGCACACATTAATATCTCAACACCAAATATTACAGCTGTAAAATCTATAATTAGTTTAATGTGTGCAGTTGTATAATGTGGCTTTGTTCACTTATTCTCAGTTGATCTACAAAGAGACACTGTGGCTGGTACGGAGCTATGATACAACTCTGATGTGAATCACACAGATTCTGTAACAATGGTTATAATGCCAATGTCACAACTTTACGTTCTGCATGAACGATGGACAATTGAGTGGAGTACATGATGATTTTCACTGTTACTAAGAAACAGAGCAGTAATCACATGGTGTATAATTAAGCTGTCCAAGTGTTCCACTCGACTCAGTGCTCCAGTCTCTCTGATTTATGTGTCTCGAGTCAGTAGAATTGGTGTCTGTCATGTTCGACATGTGTGATGAGCGTGACGACTCTGTAACCCCAGACTTACACTCATACTCTAAACCCTGTGCTGTTAAGAGTTGGTGGCTGGGATGGGTGCTGCAGTCTGAGTGTCTAACAGATTTACAACATGGTCGTAATGCCACTTTTAAAGGTCCAGTGTTTAAGATTTAGGTGAAAGGGATCTATTGGCAGAAATTTATTATAAAATAATCCTAGTGATGTTTTCATTGTACAAATTGTTGTTTTCTTTATCCTAAAATGAGCCTTTTATATTAAAATAGTTTAAATTCACATCGGGAGCAGGCCCTCTCTACGGTAGCCGCCATGATTTTTTACAGTAGCCCAGACTGGACATACCTTTGAGTTTTAATGACAACTGAAGGTTACCACAGGTTCTCTTTCATGTTTGGAAGGGGAGGGTGAGGTGAGGGGTGATCAGCGTCAAGAATCATCTTCACCACTAGATGTCACTAAATTCTACACACCGAACCTTTAAGTCCGATTGACAACTGGTCAAAATGTAAAGAAAATTCATGAAGGCAGACGTGAGATATGATGTTCATTAGGCAAAAAACATGTTTTGTGGATTCCAACCATGACCTTGACCTTTTGCCACCTAAAGATAATCAGTAAATCTGTGAGTCAATTTTTCCTGAGGTCTTAAGGTAACATTCATTAACAGTAATGTTCAATTTCATGAGACAAATAAGTCGATTTGTGAGGTTAACCTTTGAGCTTTGATCACCGAAATTCAATTCATCCTGTGTGAGTCCAAGTGAATGTTTGTGCCAGATGTGATGAAATTCCTTTTAGGTGTTTCTGATATTTCAAGTTCTCAAGCACATGAGGTCTCTGTGACCTTGACCTTTGACTGCCAAAATGTAATCACTTCACCTTTGAGTCCAACTGAACGTTTATACAAAAAGTTAAGAAATTTGAACAAACTGCCTATAGCCCCTGGCTGTTGACTGCATGGAGGATTAAAAAGCACTAGATTTTAAATAGGCCCATGATAATATCCATCATTTAAGGGGAAATAAGGGGAAATGAGAACATATTTCTGTTCCCAGTAATTACTGTAGCTCTGCCTCCGCACTTATTCAGTTTTAGTCTGACCACCGAACTTGTGATGTTTTGCAAACAGTTCTCAGAAGTCATAAAGCTCTGAACATCCAGAAGTGAGTTTTAAGCTGCGGCTATTGACAGTGTTGTGTTCTCTTAATCCTGGAGCTCCTCCCAGAGAAGAGCTCAACACAGACTCTGTTTTTAAAGCAGCGTTTGAGGCAAACTTTATATCAAGTTGATCCAAGAGGTCGACAGAAGCCGGGTGATGAAAAGCAGTTAAACATGTCTTTTAACTGCCAGTTTGTGAACTTTAATTTCACAAAGTTGTTCTTCGTGTGTTTGTTATGTGGGGAAATGTTGCAGCTGTTTGGAATGAAAAAGCTCTTTTAGTGAACTAGCAGAGGGCTTGACTCAGTTTAAAAGGCTCCTTCGCTGCATCTATCCCCGCGCCATTTCCACTCCCCCTGAATGAGCCTGTTTCTGATGCGAAAACGGCATCACTATAGGCCTACCTCATAACTCCGCACCGACCTAATGTGAAATATTGGGCATTTGGCTGCGATCAATAAAACGAGTTGGTGAATAGTGCAATAAAAATGTGAGGCAGAGCATCCCACACCCTGTATGTGTTTCTTAGAGCAGCTGCCGTTGGGATATTTAGGTCTATTTAAAATCATCGCTTTTTCTCTCTTCTCCTCCCCCCCACAACACACACGCACGCACGCACGCACACACACACACACACACACACACACCCGCACTCACGTAATGTTCATTTCAAAACAACGTTCAGGTCACTTATAAATGTGCGAGATATCGATTCTCAGGGGTTTTTGATTCGGTTTGTTAAAGCATAAAATGTGTATTGAAGGCTGGAGAACAAAGGTGGTGAGGACACGGAACAAAAGTTGATTTTCGTAACACGTGCATATCATTTATCTTGAAATTTTTCCTCACATTGCAGCCAATAAAAACAAATATCTTATCTAATCCCTTGAAATTCAGCTTCAATTAAACTTTTCTACTTATTCTGAGACATTATTTTTACATTGATAGAGAGATAAAGTCATGTATAAACTCAAATATCTCTAAACTCTTTTCTTGTCTGCTTCACTATTTGTCTGGTCGTAACCAGATATGTCTGTGGACCAGAGCTAACCAGGCCTTTACCGACTATTCAGATAATAATAATTCGATCATGTTTTATTTAATTCCATTTATGCTATTTTCTCATCTGTAACATTGTGCTCTAATTCTGTTTGATCTTTAAATGGCTTTTAATTATTCCTCTTGTTTGCTTTAAATTCTTCAATAACCTATAAATGACCTTGTGAGTGTGCTTGGAAAGGCGCTCAAATGAAGTTTTTTTTATGAGTGATTATGAAGGTGAGGATTATAATTGTTATAACTATTATTATTATTATTGATAGATAAACATGACTTACTGACCATTGCTTTCAGTATGTGTAATGTAGATGTGCCAGGCAACACATTTTTCCTTCATCTCTTTTGCATTTATTGATATGTTGATTAGCGATAAATATATATTAAAGATCTGATTATATCTGGGGTTTAAAAAAAAAGTAACAAACACATTCTCTGTTATCAGGTGAGACAGCTGACTGGGTATCTCTGACCACAACATGGCTGTGACAGCACGACAGTCAATCAAAAACTGAAATAATGCTGTCAATTGTAAGATACTTCAGGGAAGTTGCTGGAGACAAATCGTCTCAGACAGAATATTCTCACACACTCTGTGGTTGCGTTCTCACCAGGTTTTGCTGACACAGCCAATAGAACTGCTGGAATTTCTGAGACATGAGCAGCTGAGCGCTTCCCACTGCACTTCGGATCTTCCCTAGGACTGAAAGACACACACAGCATGTAAAATATTGCACAACACATCCACACACCCACACACCTACACACCAACCCACACACACACAAACATGTGAAGTTTTTCAGCAGACAACTCACTGTCCTCTGACAGGTCGTTCTCTTCAGCCTCGGCCTCCATCTCTTTACACCAGCCCTCTATCCTCTTGGTCTCCGTGTGAAGCAGTTGCATGAACCAGCTTCCGTCCCTCCGCAGGGACGGGGACGCCCTGCCCGACTCCACTGATGAGACTGCGCTCTCCCGCTGGGAGGGGGGCTCCAGCTGCCATGTGGCCTCGCTGGTCGTCTCCCTGGGGCTGGGGGGTTCAGTGGGGGTACGGTAGTCCTCGCGGTAACTGAAGAGTCCCTGGGTGCGTACGGTTCGCACCGCCCCGTACTGCGTGGGGGTGCTGGGCTCCGAGTGGCGCTGGAAGCCACCGCCGAACTGCAGGCCTTTGTCCTCCATGGTGGGGAAGCACTCCAGCTCCATGTCAGCCTGCACAGCTGCAGTCACACTGTTGGAGCGCTTGAACCTGCCCTGTCTGTAAAGGGATGCAGTTCACACACACAGGCCAAGATGACAGATAATTGCAGCGGCAATTGGGTAAACATCAAACATTCAGCTTCTCTAACAAGGTTTAAATTATTATCTCACCCTTTCTTATCATCTTCTACCTGGATCCCGACAGAGTGGTACTCCGGTGAGCTTTTGCTTTCCGATTCGGAGTCGGTGGCTGCTTCCACCTAATATGGAGAAATGAGACAAAGCAACAGTGCTTCTCATTATGTGAGCTACCATTCCCTGGTGTTACTGGGTTTATTGGTTTGGGACTGGACAGAGCACCTTAACTGAACAGAGGCTGTCAGAAAGTACAAACACTGCATGATTTATGGAGGCTGCAAAGGCAACAAGATGGAAGAGGTTTCCTGCAGAGGATTTCCACAGTATAATTAATATGAAGTTGATAGAGGAGGAGCTGCATAGTATATAAAGTCTAAAAAAAACAGTTATGAATATCTAAGGCTGATTGTAAATTCTGTAATTCGTATTGTTGTTTCATAATTTTCAGATTTATGGTGCAATTATAATTACACTATAATTTCGGGTCAAAAATACAAGAAGCAAAAATTCGGTTAAGAATATTTTTGTTGTTGATACAGTTTTCATTGTTGAAGATGTTCCTCAGGCCCCAATTATCTATGTTGTACTAATCAGTATTTTAATATGACTAATGGATCAGATAAATATGTATTGTTTTACAATACTAAATTCAAACAATTATCACCTGACCCTGCAGCTCTTGTTTGCTTTGTGGAACTTTGAAGCATCTCCCAGCTCATAGCCCAAGACTTTGCTGGTTTTGTTTATGGTACGGATATTTATGATTGTCAATTTGGTGCAATATCCAAACACAACTCAACCATTGTTTCTTAATGCAGTACTGCTGATCTCAGGCAAGCTGTCCCTTTTGTTTTGTGTGTAAGTTTGAATGCACGTAGTATTTTAGTTCAGTCAGGCAACTTAGTGTTTCTGACCTTATCCCTCCTCCGGATATGATTACATAGATATGATGGGAATGATGATCAAATACTTATAACCCCGCCTCCCGGAGCCCACAGGTAGATGCTGGGGTGGTTGAGGGGCTGAAGCAACTGGCAGCAATACTGACACATCAGGCAAAGGGACTGATGGGAAATTTTCTCTGTTTAAATAGACCACCTAATAGGGAGGGTGTGTATTATAGATAATGTGGAGAGTCAGGAATGTAGCATGATGTATGTCACATGATTGGAGCAGCGCAGCTCGAGTAGGCTGCCTGAACTAGCTCACAAACGTTGCTCCATGATGTAACTTTTTTTTAAAAATCACGTTAGAACAAATTTGACATGACACGCGATTCGTTATAATGTAAACTACTCCAGACGGACTGATGAGTGTATATTTTGAATTCCAACAGGTCATGGACATGGACTTGGTTAGGGTTAAACCTGGATGACTGAGGATCTCCACAGACTTATCGCCAATGTTGTGTGTGCATCTTTCACTACTGCCTCCAAGTGGCTAAAAAGAGAATGCAACAGAAAAATGATCTGACCCTCACTGGCCCTCGAGGCCAGAGCTCCCAACCCAGCAGCACCAGAGTCACAGACTGTTTATCGCTGCCCGCTCTGCTCCCTGGAACCAGACCCGGGGTTTTGTGCCTGTCGCTGCTCAACAGTTTGACTTTTCATTTCAGCCTTGATTCACCATCTGCTCATCGCTGTCTTTTTTGGTTTCTTTGCTCTCACATACTCTCTTTGTTTAGAGTTGGGGTAGAGAACCAAAGTGCTGACCATGTGGTAGAGTCCACACAAAGAACCAATAAAACTGAGGCCTGGAGGCCAGGCTGAAACCAGTTCTACCGGTTTTCACATTTCAATCGACCCTAAAAGTGTTCCTCTGAGTTGGGGAGCAGACATCTGCAGCAGGCCTAGGAGTCTCCCCCTGGTGGTGGAAAATGTCCTCGGGATCCTTTGGGGACACCTGCTGATTTCCAAGCCCCGCCCACTGAAGAGTCGATTCTGACATTCATTGGCTGAGAGCCCACTGAACCCCCTAGCCCCCTCCGGAAAGGGGCACACATACTATTCTTAATTGATAGTTTTGTCTTTTTTTTTTTTTACTAATCATATTTCATGATTATTAATAATTAGCCAACGTCAAGTCTACTACTATTGCACAACATTAGCGTTCAAAATTTCCTGCTGCTTACTGTCACAATCGTTGCTGTCTTAAGCCTCTCTTTGTCTTTTTTTCAATTCAATCTTTCCCTATTCAGTGCCCAGTGAGCCTTTTATCAATTTGTGAATATCACAAACACTTTCCAAATCAACATTTTTATAGGGCTGATATGCACTGGTAGGAAGCAATGTGCAGTTTCTTTTATTTTGAAAGTAGCTCTTCCTGAAAACACTTCTTATATATATCTTTTGATGTGATTTTGTAATAGCATGAGTTTTAATAAAAAGAAACCAGTGTTTTTCTGTCATACAGGGAGCATAATGCACTTTTCACCAGAATGAATGCAGACAAAATCCAGGAAAGTCCGCATGAGGCCTTTAGAGCGGTTGACATTCATAAATCTTCAGCTCAATGTGGTTCCATGACTAAGAGAGTGAGTCAATGGCACCAGTTCAAAATAGGACATGTTTCTGTTACAGAGAAATGTCAGCTCTATCTTCAGTGTGAAGTGGTCAGTGCAAAAGCTGGGGGAGAGACTTTTTTGTGGGGGAGCCATTTTGTATTCTGTCAGACCGCTGGGGGGAAGCTGTTAGCGGCGAGGAAATGAGTGCGGAGCCGCTCGGCGAGGCGTCCTCCATTACTTTGTGTTAGAGGCAGAGCGAAGGGTCCACAACATGAGAAGAGAATGAGTTTCATGTTGGTGATGGATGAGGGCTGATGGAAGATAAAACATCCAGGACGCTGGGAGATTTATGTCCAATAGGTTCACCCATCCTGTAGATGCGGTGGTGTACGTACCCTGGGACACGCTGGCATGCATGCACAAACTCACACAAACACACACACACGCAAACACACACACACACACATATATATATATATATATACATGCAACATAAGTAATCACAGTCACAACACAGGTGTGGAAACTGCGAGCATCAGCCAAAACCCGAACAGAGCCACTGAGCCTTTTGTCTCAAACCAACAACTAAACACCAACTAGTGACTTTTTTCAGCCAGTGACTGTGTTTGAGGTTAAAAGCTTTGACTTGTTCTTCACACAGCCTCATTATGGCTCCAATTAAATCTATTTAAGTACAATAAATCAATCAGCGCCTCTGAACACAGACAAGTCGCGGCCTTAACGTTGATTTAATGCGCGGCTGTGACGTGCTCTCCAAGGATTTGTCAAGAGGAGACACTTTCAGAGAGCAAAGATCACAAGGCGTTGAAAGATAAAAAACTGCAGATCAATACAGAGGCAGGTTAATTCAAGTTAATTACACAGTCCTTCCTGTAGCAGGTGAAGCAGACTGACTGATATGATGAGGTCAACCGAATCTGCAGTGAAAATAAATCAATACTTGATAAGTCCCTATAGGGTCCCTGACTGTTGCACATTACTGCCATCCCATCTAGTGAAATGGCAACCAAATAAAGTCAGACAGAGCTGCTCCTGCATGGAAACAGAAGGGGACTATTATTATTTGATCTGTAATATTTTTCGGTTTTTTCCTATCTAATTAGATATCTTTATTTATCAGCCTTTGGTTTCCTCATTTCAGATTTATGAGATTCACAAAGGTTTCCTCCATTCCTGTTCGTATTGCTCCATTCTGTGCATGGATGGGGGTGGAGATTGTTGTTATTGCTACTAATCTGTAAAGCATTTAATGCCCTATTGTTTGTGCGAACAACGGTCCGTCTATCCCAAGTAATTAATGTCAGAATTAGTGCTTCATCTACTAATCTTTATAAGAATTCCTCTTGAAATCAACAAATGTTTGCAATCTCATTTAAATAAAAACTTGAATTACCAAATATAACCGAGGACTCAATTTACTATGTAATTAACCTTAATAAATATTTAGAAAGTGTTTTCATACTACATAAATACATTCCCAAGAATAAAATCAAAAATTTTATATAAACACATGTATTTATGTTGATAGAATAGTCCATCCATCTAACCATCCTTCCTTAATACTTTTCCTCTGGAGGAACATGGGGGGAGCTGCAGCTAATCCCAGCTGACATTGGGCAAGAGGTGGCGTACGTCCTGAACAGTTTACTAGTTCATCACAGGGCCGACATACAGTGACAAACAACCATTGACCCTCACATTAACATCTCTGGTCAATTTAGATCGACTTTCTAAATGGCATCAGTTACACCATGTTACTGCAGGTAATGAGTTCTCCCCATTTACTTCAAATGTATAGGATTTGGCTGCAACCCCTCCATCGGCATAGTGGTGAGTAGATAATGAGTGAATGTTCAGTTTTGGGTGAACTATCCCTTTAATTCCCAGAGAAAGTACTGAGGTCATGACCTAAGTTTCATCAAAGGTTTTGACCAACTCTGTGGTTTGGAAAATTAAACCAACAGTCAAAGCATTGCTGGACTGACATTGAGGAGTTGAACTGAATCTTTCCTGGGACCTAGTTACTTATCAAAAGCTTCCTGATTCATTGCGTTGTATCCATGTGGTTTTGATGTGGCAGTCCTGGTCTTAACAATGAACAGTCATCAGTGTTGTCAGGTGGCAGGATCAGCCTTGGATGACTGAAGCTAAGCCTCAATCACCGGAAACAGAAACTCAAGGTACTGTGTGTGTGACTGAGGGACTGAATTAAGAGTCATCTGCTCATTGAAGGATTGGTGATACAAGTTAGACAGTGAGAAAATGAATGAAGACACGATGAGCTGGAGATTTGCATGTTTACATGAGGCAGCAAATGAATATAACCTTTACTGTGAAACCTGCTTTTACATTCAATTGATTTAAAAATGGATCATGTTTCCCCTACAATCACACGACCTCTGCTCTGGGATTTTACTGTTATTTTCTGCAAACACTCCATTGTTAGGCAGAGAGAGGGAGGCTTATTCAAACATATTTACTTTACCTTTGTTGCACTTTTAATTTAAGTGTTGTGGATTTTTTTCAAGTTGATTATTCTAATTCTTTTTGGGAAGGCCTGAGTTTGAGAGGTGCCAAACAAACAAGTCATTTTTACAGTCTGGGATCGACGGCTGGACAAGCTGTGAAAAAATCAACCTGCTCGATTTGAATCTAGCAGAAGCGCCTGTTGAAATATCATTAGACATATATATATAAGGTGTGAAAATATCTCCAGGCCAAGTAAAGCTCCCTGCAGAGTTTGACTTTTACACATTTCAGTTGAATCCTGTACTTTATTTCTCAACAGTAAAAGTCTAAGAATCCGTCAGCAGTGTTAAAGTTTGTAATGTGTCTTGGCCATAGGCACAGGAACACATGTAACGTGTCAGAAGGACACTTATATTTGACCTGGAGTTCAACAAAAATATAGCTGTGTTTATTTAAATTTCTCTCAATCCTTCGCCCTAATTAGGGAAATAACTTGTCCCGGGTTGGGCGGCACAGCAGGAAGGTTGTGGGTTCAATCCTCATGGCTGAAAAGGGTCTTTCTGTGTAAACTTTGCATTAACTCCGGATTCCTCCCACGGTCCAAACACTGCAGTTCAGGTTAATTGTCGACTTAAAATTTCCTGTAGGTGTGACTGCATGTTTTTTTTGTCTATTTCAGCCCTGTGATACGCTGGCAACCTATCTAGGGTGTTTTCTGCCTCTCACGCAATTGGCTAAAGCCCCACCATGAATCTCAAAGGATAAGCTGTACAGATAATGGATGTATGAAGTTTCACAGGTTCCACAAGGTTGAATGAATCTGGAATCTATTTCAAAGAACAAAAAGTAACAAGTTGATTAAAAATGAGTGCCAGTACATAATTTTAATAATCCACAAGAACTAATCGGTTGGATGCTATTTTTAATTACTTACATTTACACGTAATAGAGTAATATAAGGTCCTCGGCTGAAACGTGCTACTGGACCCTCCCCTTAAGTTTGGAAGTGATACAAGGCAGAGAGTGTAAAGGGATCAATCGACTTTCTTGGAGATCATTTATTTCCTGGCCGACTGCTCAATGGCAGCGTCTGACAATCAGCGGCTTAGGTGTAATTTGGGTGTTAGGCCTATTCTCCAGCCAACAGCCAACTTTCTTAGCATCGGTTGGAAGAAAGAAAACCCCCGCAGCAATTACCCTTTAAGGTGTGCTTGATTTATTCTACAAGAACAGTACAGTCCCCAGCAACACTCCCAGGATGAGATTAATGGTGTGGTCTGCTTTTTTTCTTCCTTCAAATATCTGAAAGGTTCTCGAGTTCACCTTTGCACCTGTCTGAGAAAATTGGGCAGTCAGCAGAGAAGTGACTGGGCCTGAGAATGTATAGATTTATGTGTGGGAAAGAGAAGAAAAATTGAGTGAGTGTATAGGAAAGGAAATGAAAAGGAGACAGAGAATGACTTTTAAAGTCTCCAATTCAGAAGCTAACTTTGACCTTCTGCTTTGATAAAATACTATAAATGGCCCGGAGGTGATGATGTGAGCTGCCACAGACTCCACTCTCTCTGTTCTGCGACCTTTAGACTATGACATGAGATCAACAACACTGGAGACTCATATAATATCAAAGAATAAGTAAGACAAACCCAGGGTAAGATCACGGAGAGTGGGAGGTGGAGAGAGACCCGAAGAAGCGATGGAGGAAGAAGAGAGAAGGAGAGAGAGGGAATGAAACTGGATAGGAGGAGAGACAGGTGGAGTGAGTGGAGGAGGAGTGAATGAACCGTTGTGTGAACTATCATTCACTACAACCTGCTCTGCCACGAGTGTAATCTTAAATGATGGATTGCAGTGATATGAGTCATTCCCGCTATTTTTAGCGGCTGAAACGAGAGCACAGTCTCTGAGGTGAATGTATGTGTGTTTGTTAGCATCACATCATTACATAACCACACGCAGGTTTGTGTTTACTGCTCCTCTAGTCTCATGTGGGCTCATAAACAAGCATCAACTCTGCTACAAATACGCCTGCAGAGTTTAAGAGCCACTAAAATGCTGACGTTTGAAAATTCAGAGGCTGCATTTTAGTCTGGACGGGTCGAAACAGGAAAAAGTTGGAAAGTATGACGTAGATACTCACAACCGCTTGCTGATTGGGTCTTTTTGTCACATTCGCAGATTTGTCAGGCTTCTATCACATCAACCCCTTCCGGCTGAAAACCACCTGCATCAGCCACAGCTACCAGTTTATAAAGCAACATGGATATCAATTACAGGCGTCGCTGACCCTGTTGTCTTTGCTAACTGTTGTACATTTGGATTTTACAATGTTCAACAACTCACATAAGTAGGAGTCAAAATATCTGCGTCTCGCTTGACAAGCATTCCTTCTTGTTTACACTGGCATCCACATGAACATGTGTGTGCCCAGTGTACATGAGTGGTCACGTAATATGCGTTTTCAGGTGTGTTAATATGGTGTTAATAGTAAAACTCATACAGAGCCAAAACGCTCACGTGGACAGAGATCTTTTTCCAACGTAAACGTAGTAGTGAGGATGTAGCCTCAGTGCCGAGACTGACCTGTATCCCTATAGACGATCGAGGTGTCTTCAGGTACTCCTCGGCCTTGGACACCAGGATGGCCTTGTCACAGGTGAGCACCGAGCTGTGGCTGTCTGTGGACGGGTGTCTCTTTCCCGCCATGACCCCGGCTGCCTCCATGGCTATGGTCACGGCTTTAGCGCTGTCCAGGCTGTCGGTGGAGTTGTAGAGTCCCCGACCTGGACCAAGCCCCAGGCTGAGACCGTCGGGGGCCCACATCCCACCGTGAGGGTGCCTCCCATCGTGATACGCGTCCTGGGTGGACTCGGTGCTGCTCTGGGCTGTGATGGAGATGAGGGGTTTGGAGGTGGTGCGCGGGGGGACCGGAGGGGGGGTCTTCTTATAGTTGGGTGTGTAGGTGATGGCTGGAAAAAGTGAAAAGACACTCTGAGTGATGACAACATATTTTTACCATTAAAGACAGTTAAACTCGTGTGTTTTCGAAAGTAAAAAAAACTAACGTTTTTCATTTGTTAAATTTTTCTTTCCACCACCTGATAGCTGTTATTAAACACATGCTTTTAGTAATGAACCTATTCTGCTTTCAATGAGACTGTTTCAGGCCTGATTTCGCTTCAAAATATTCTACATCTGATAATATGCAGCACAGACATCAGAGCTTGTTACACAAAAAAATTACTCGGATAAAAATATTCCTATCACTCCATATTACTGCTTAATGAATGCACCATTATTACTTAATCACCTCATTAGCATGTGGTGAGCTGATATAAGTGAATATCATGACAGGATATGAGGCTTGAAAACCATTTGTTTCTGTGTATTAGTATTAACTTATGGCACATTATACAAGGTGAGTTCAACATTTAAAATTCTCTTTTGTTCCCGAACCTGCTGTTGATCTGCGCTCGTGGGCTCAGTGAGTACTTTGTGTTTAAGAGGTATGTTTTGAATCTTCACCAGTCCGCTGCGGAAACCCCTTTCGTCCTCTCTTGATCTCTGTCAGTGCTCGGATAAGGGCAAGGACGGATAAATAATGGAAATAAAGTCGATAAAGTAAGAGGGGACATCAAAGCATTTGTGACACGAGACTCTCATCAGATGTGGACGATAGCGGAAAAAACTCTGAGAAGTAATCAACAGTGCTCTTGCCGCCCGAGCACGGCTGACAACTCCCATCTTCTTATTCTTTCCATTTAGTTGCAGAAAGAGGGGAGATTACTCCCTTTCAAGTGCAAATTAGAATATGGAGATATTCCACACAGAGAGGTGGATTGAGGAACGGGTCACGAACGCCTTATAGGCTTTGACACGTCTTTATTTTCAGAGCAAGCCTTTGAGAGGAAAGCTCGCTCGGCGTGGTAACGGGCCAAAACATCTGAGGCGCAAGCTGTGTTTCACATGTTGCGATCAAAGCTGAGAGAGTGCCATGTTCCTCTGAGCCAACAAAGGGGGGGGGGGGGGGGGGGGGGGGGGGGGGGGGGGGGGAATAACAGTGAGTCACGCTGCAGGTTAAGTTATGGGTTATCCTCTTCCCTGACAGAGAGGTGAACGCTGTTGAACTCTGCTTCCGTTCCTGTCTTACAAAAGCTTACATCACACAAGGCAATTAAGGAAGTCCTTATGAGACTGAAACCGGTTCTATTTTGAGTTCTAATGAGCTGCGTCTCTCATGGAACCCCCCCCCTTTAAAAAAACAGTTAGGGCATTGAGTTAATAGCGTTTCACCCTAACTTCACCCTTGTCTGCATCCCTTTTTTGAAAGAGGATCCGTTATGATCAAAACAAAACCCTGAGCTTCACCTCAAACCTCAACCCCTATATGAGCCCGTCTCGGTCTGTCTATTTCCCGTATTGTGGTTGACTTTATATATATAGTTAGGGACGTCTGGTCTATGAAAAGCCTTCTGCTGCTCCGGGTGCTTAATGACGCACACTGCCGTCCATTCAGAAAATTTGATTCCTCATTGAGGAGGTGATGCATAAGTGAGGAAGATGAGGTAAGAGAGCGCAGAGATGCAGAGGTGTGAGAGAGAGAGAGAGAGAGAGAGAGAGAGAGAGAGAGAGAGAGAGAGGGGATCTGTGCAGAAAAGAAGAGAGAGAGGGAGAGGGGTTTTGTGTTTGTGTGTGGAGGAAAGTGAGGAGAGCGAGGAGAGATCAGGAGGAGAGAGAGATGACCCATTCAGGGGGCATGATTCAGCAGAACGACCAAAATAGAGCTATTATTAGCCCCAGCCAGTCGAGCATGGGGGAGTCATTATTCCTGTGCCCTTCTCAGCATCTATTCAACTCGCTCACTCACTCACTGAACAATGTTCTGGGATAAATGCACCACTGTGACATGGACAAAATAGAAATTAGCGGCATTAGTGTATGAAAGCCTCCGAAGAATACAAAACCATGTGATGAGTTTTAAGAGTGCGGATACCCAACACAACCCAAGCCCGATAGACTGAGTCACCTTGGCCTGACAGATTTGAAGCAAAACAAGTTTTAACAATTTATGTCAGGGACAGGGTAAAACCATAACCGCATCTGGTTGCAGGGCAGGTTCAGACACAGAAATAGAATGCCTGTCTGGTCAGGCTCGGATCCCTTTCATCAAACTGTCCATTGCTGCAGCTCCTCTATTCAGCCTCTGTCTGTTGTGAATTGATCAACTATTTCCAGCATGAGAAGAAATGTTGGCATCCTCTCTCGCTTTACTTGGCTTTGTTAAGGACTGTGCCAGACCTGCTGCTTGGCCTGTATAATGCAAATATGATATAATGTGACATCATGTGACATCACAATGATACAGAAGTTCTGTTGAGGCGTTTCAGGAGCAGTGTTATTGGGAGAAAAGCTGTAATACACTGGAGGAAAGAGAAGATCTAAAAAAGAATCATATGTCTCATTTAAGCTCATCCACTGGAGGAAATTGTGACACTGTTAAAGTACCTTAACTAAACATTATCATTGGTCTATGTTCCATGCCCCAGAGTCTGGAACACCTCCAGACTACCAGACTACCAGACACCAGCTCTTAGAGGTCCAAGGAATTGTGAATTTAGTCTGGTGGTGGGCTATCTCTTAGGAAGACTTAGAGACAGGAGTCCTCTGTTTCCAATTCCCTTCTAATCGCCAACCTTGGTTTCATTGAACATTGGCTCCTGACCTTGGTTATGGTCGGATCAGAAGATGGTTTCACATTTGCAGTGGTGATTTGTGATTTGTAGAAATTGTGACAGTGAACAAAGGATCAGATGTTTATTTATCATTTAAATAAGACAAAAATGTAAAAACCTTCTCAAAGGTTCTTAAGGAAAACTCTTCTGGGAATGTGGAAAGAAATGTAGATCCTTATAGATCATGTCGTTTTTAGTTGTTATCTCGTCCTGTTTTTTTACTTCCATTAAATGGAAGCCTGGACAAGTCACATGGTGAGAAGGTTATAGAAAAGGACTGAGCCTCAAAAGACTCACATTTGGTCTGAGGGTTTGAAGAAGAAAATAACTGGTTCTTTTTCCAGCAGATAGGATTTTAGCAAATCTCTGTGCATCTAATTTCTCCAAGAATCAGAGTACTACTCTGTATGACTTGGGTTAATTGATTCTCACCAAGTTGCTGCGCTGTATCCCCCATTTATCAATACCATTTGGTTAATCTTTGAGCAAAGCAGAGTGTTCTTCTCATTCTTTGTATTTGTGAACACTAATTCAGCAGGAAATCCACAGCAAACATGCAAATTACTTTGTCCTGTTGGTCCTAGAGCTTAGAATCAGAAAATGCTTTGTGTGTTGTTCTGGAGGACAAATACAAACGACGCAAGTTGTCTTTTAATTTGAAGAACTCAGTGGATCTTTTGCCAATATAGACAGTTGTTCCTCATGTGTCACTTTCTTGGTGCAGGGCCCTTTGTCAAAATGTAAACCTTTATTTTATGAACTTTGTATTACTCCCCACAGCAGCCATTAATTTTTGTACCTTGTTAATTTTTTCTCTTCAACAAACATAAATTCAAACTCAACTCAACTTAAAGGGTCTAGCTATTTCTGCTGGCCTGGCAGCTCAACTCAGTCTTTTTCATGCATCTCTCGTGCTTCTCTCCTTTGCATGCGTGTTTCTGTGTCTCCCTCTGGCAGCTCTGCTGTTACCTTTTAAACATGAGGATCAACAGCCCTCAGCTACACTGATTGATCCTCTGGTACAGGTGGAGGTGCTCTCCCAGCTCTCCCAGCTCTCCCAGCCACCTCCATGCCCACAAACTGGTTGTCAATCTGGTCGGTGTAATACAGCCAGACATACTCGTCAATTCAGCCAACACTTGACTCGGGGGAGGGTGAAACTTGTCACACATCTAAGGTTGAATGAATCAGATTCACGAAGGATTGATTGGCATGTTTTGAATGTAGCAAAGCAGTATTCTGATGAATTCCATTAGAAAACTGACAGGTGAAGTAAAAGATTGTCAGAAAGAAAAACAAATAACCCTCATCAAACTAATTTGTCTGTCAAATCTGAAATATGTCAAAGATGATCTTGCTCTCTTGTGTCATGGGAATTTCTCAATAATCAAGCACAAGTCATTACAATGTCTTTCTGGAAGTTTATTCTACATCTGCAGATGGGCATCAATGTACAAGACCATGGAATGGATCTCATACAATGAGCAATGACATACAAGAAAAGCAGCACTTTATACATCTCCAAGCCCCTCCTAGAGAGGAGATAAATGTTATCGATCAACCTCTTTCATGTTAAGCAACAGGTGACCATTATCCTGTCACCTGATCTTTCCCAGACCTTTGGAATGTAGCATCTGTTTCTCAAAATCCCTTGAGTAGTTTACAAACACAAATCCTCTGTTCTGTTAAGTCTTTGTTTGGTGACCTCGTCAGTGAGGATGTCACATAACAGTCATGAGGGCAACCCCTGACTTCTCAGGCAACATTTGTTATCTTTCGAAAACATCAATATCAATCATTGCCCTAATGAGTAAAATTTCTATCACAATCCTCCCCTTGAGCCTTAAGGGCTCAACATCCTCTAAACATCTTCAAACATCTCAGCATCCTGAAAGGGAAGTGTCCAAGATGGATGAGTTTCAGGAAGTTGAACATAGTGTCCAATCATAGACTTAATTAGGGATGTAACCATAGTCTTAACACAAGGAGCAATAAAACATGCCAACAACACTCATACACAAAATGAAATCAAAATAGGCATACAAAATTGAAACAATACATTTTTCCAACCTGTTACAATTAACCATGACTCCCAATCCCATCCTCCAGGAATTTGAGAGTCCTTGTTCTTCTTAATCAGTGTGTCGCCTCTCTTTGAATTTTAGAGACGTGTAGCTCCGATGATTTCCACACCCCTTTAGTTGCGGGCATGAAACAATCGAAGGCTGAAAGCACACCTGCTGACATCAACGCACGTTCTGTCCTGAAGAATCCTCCCCTGGCTCGGGTACCCTCTTGCAATGGCTTGCATGTATCCAGGTCACATGGGATTTCTGACTAGGCATAGCACATTTTTGTGTCTGAGGACGAAGATAAGTTACTCAAAAACATTCCCTCTGAATCCATACATCAGCTGGTCAGAAACAACTCCCCAGGTCAAAGGTCACACCCAAAAGTTACGGAGTAAATAAGATAACTGTCAGGAGGACTATCTGAGAATGACTAAGAGTCCAAAAGGCAGGCATCATCAATCCAAGCCTGTCATTATGTTTTAAGCACCCATACCAACATGTTTTAGTCTAATGAATACACGACATAACCCCCCTTCGAGACTAAACAGAGTCTCGAAATAATCAAAAGAATAAAACATACAGGCATATGATCATCACAAAAACAACAAACCGTCTACAGCATAATTTTAACAACACAGCAACAGTTATAGAGTTTTTAGGAGTGAGAGGGAAAAACCTGTCAGGCAGCTATCTTTATCCATCAAACAAACTAGACAGGAAAATTCTCTCACGACCCCTCTGCCCAGGCGGCCATACATCGTACTCCATGCTATTGAAATGAGGAATTTTAGCAAAGTGTTTAAGGAAATTACTTTAAGCAAATACATATGGAACTCTCAGCAAATAATAAACAAAACAATGTCCAAGGTCAGCCTGGTTATCCCATTGGAGCTTCCCAATGGACCTTTCCCTGCCTAACACCACTATCCTTAACCATCACGAAAAAGAAAACATCTGAGGTCCCAGTATATTTACTCAATAATAGAAAACATCATTTTTCATAGTAATTAACACACAAAGAATATAATTCACTTTTAATATCACTCATGCAATATATAAGACATAAGAATGTATAACACTGCAGTTTCTCAGCAGCATTGACTCTCTGTTGTAGTATTGATGACATGTTGAATCTGGAGATTTTATCTTTGTTCAGAGTCCTTCAGTCCATCAGTATTTTCATGCCTGAAGTGTCTGAGTCCATTCAACACATCAGAGTCCCTGAACATCAATCCCCTCTACCGGCCATGGTCTTTCAATTTTAGCCCAGCGTTCATGCCATTTTTCTGATATCTTTGCAATGCCTTTAACTAAAGGATTATTTTTCTGTACTACATCAACAGGAGTAATTACTTTTGGACTTTTGGTCTCCTTTTTACCCATAGTAGCAGCTTCCTTTTGCTCCCTTATTGTAAATTTTTAAAAGTAATTGCTAAGATTTAAAGCTACTTAAAGTTTTTTTTTTTACTCCTCCCCCCTTTTAGGAATTGATTAATCAAGAAATCAATCAAGCACTCAACAGCTCAACAAATTAATCAATTTATAAATCACGTAGTGATCACACTGAAAATACCTCCTCACGTTTCTACTACCTCCTCCTTGCTCCAATAGGGTTGTTCACACACGAGAGACACACAGACACACACACACACACCTCTGGGAGTCAGCTCCCTATACACAAACACACACTCATTCTCATCCAACAGCTCAAGAGCTCATTCACACCCCGAGCATGCTTTTTGCCGCTATTTCTCTACTTCTATTAAAATTTGTGCTACCTTTATGAGATGTAGATATTATTCGATGAGAGGCTTCACCAGACACTCTTTAAAGCTGCGCTTACAAATGGTGTGCCATTATCACTGGATATCTTTCTTGGAATTCCCCACCGAGGAATGAGTTCCCCGAGCAGCGTCTTTGCCACTGCTGAAGAATCCTGTTTCGATGTGGGGAAAGCCTCCACCCATTTGGAAAACATGTCAACCACAACAAAACAGTACTTCTTTCCCTCGCTTTGTGTTAGCTCGATAAAATCCATCTGTAAATGATCAAATGGTTCGTCCCGTGCTGGATGTGCACTTTGTGCAATCTGGATACCTCTACCTATGTTGTTTGTAGCACAAACAACATAGTTTTTTTTTTCTGAGACGCGGGACTCGAACCCCGTCTTTGACGCGAGACTTAACTCCGTCTTTGACGCGAGACTTTAACTCCGTCTTTGACGCGAGACTTTAACTCCGTCTTTGACGCGAGACTTTAACTCCGTCTTTGACGCGAGACTTTAACTCCGTCTTTGACGCGAGACTTTAACTCCGTCTTTGTTCTGAGATATCTTGCACTCATTTTAGGAGTATTATCAAACTCTTCACATTTAATGACTGATTCTATGGCCCCTGAATCTACCAAAAATGTGATGTCTTTACCACTCACTACAATCGTATGTTCTGGCATTTGTTTATATGCATCGTGTGAATATTTAGCATAAAGCTCAATGAGCCCCCCTTTATCCATCTCCTGTTTAATCTCACAATGATTAATAGCCTTCCTAATCATCTGCTCTGTGTCCAACATTAATTTACATGGTGTGTGTGTCAGTGTTCTTACGATACTGCTGTGAAGGATGAAACTCCCTCTCCACGTTTGCCACACCTGGATCCGTATCTGTCCCCAGCTCCGCCGCCAGTCAATCGCACTGTGTGCGCTGATTCATAGGACACTCTCTCGACCAATGCCCCATTTTTTCCGCAATTAAAGCAAGCCTCAGCTCTTCCTCGTCCTCTTCCCCTCCATCGACCTCTCCCTCTCCCTCTCCCGCGGACTTGTAGGGCTGTCTTCCCCCTCCGCTGCAGGGAGGTCGAGGTCTGGGTAGAGTTGAGAGACGGCTGGAACTGCCGCTTGCGCCATCTGCACCGGTTGCGGCTGAGCATTTGGGAGGCCACCGTGCAGCACCGCTGCCGGCTGTGATCGTCCCCGTGGCGGAGCTGAGTCGAGATCCGGATCCAAGCGGAGAAACTGAGACTTGGAAATAATATCAGTCCCTACCTTCTGTTTTTTATCTCTGATATTTGCCTCTGTTACCCAACATTCATATGCGGGCCAGTTCGGTACAAATACTTTTTCATTCTTTTTCCTTTTTTGTTTATTTTATCTATATTTATCTATTTTTTAATTTGAATTTTGATTTGAGATTATTTTCTTTTCCTTTTTAGCTTTAATAAACCCAATTATATCTCGTATTTAGTTACTTTTCCTAAATAGGAGGTTTTTTAGAAAACCTCTTCTCCCCTTTTTTTTTTTTTTTTAAATACCCTTAGTGCATCATAATACTTTTAGAGAAATATCATTCAAATCTCTAGACACACTCTTCTCTCTAGTAATACGCCTCTAGGTATTAAATACTTGGAAATGCTATTACTTATTTTATGATAACAGTTATTTTATCATGAACTCGACGTCAGAGCTCAAACTTAAAGGTGTGTTTAAATAAATAAACACTCCATACATTTATAAATACCTTGTTAAACCCGTTAACATTTGGACCTTTTTCCTGAAAGGTTCCTTCCTGGAGCGCTCCTGGATCCTACACCGATTTTGTAACTCAAAACCTTGCCATGCAAACACGTCTGTTCCTCACTAAATGAGTGGATCTCTTTACCCTTGACCTTTTTCTAAAGATCTAAAACCAGAATTTACTTGCCAGAAAGAAAACTGTAGCTTGTCGTACTCGGTTCGCTTGATCACTTCAGTGAGAGGGCTCTCCTTCTCTTCAGCATCCAGTCCCCACTTCTCCAAACTGTTTAGGGAGGTTGAGGTAAGAGTCTTTTAGACTCTTTTGTGCACTATTACCTTCAGCTTTGAGATCCAGAATGTCCTCTCACATCAGTGATCCTGCCAACAACAGCCAAATTGTCATGGGAATTTCTCAATAATCAAGCACAAGTCATTACAATGTCTTTCTGGAAGTTTATTCTACATCTGCAGATGGGCATCAATGTACAAGACCATGGAATGGATCTCATACAATGAGCAATGACATACAAGAAAAGCAGCACTTTATACATCTCCAAGCCCCTCCTAGAGAGGAGATAAATGTTATCGATCAACCTCTTTCATGTTAAGCAACAGGTGACCATTATCCTGTCACCTGATCTTTCCCAGACCTTTGGAATGTAGCATCTGTTTCTCAAAATCCCTTGAGTAGTTTACAAACACAAATCCTCTGTTCTGTTAAGTCTTTGTTTGGTGACCTCGTCAGTGAGGATGTCACATAACAGTCATGAGGGCAACCCCTGACTTCTCAGGCAACATTTGTTATCTTTCGAAAACATCAATATCAATCATTGCCCTAATGAGTAAAATTTCTATCACACTTGCAACATGTCACAAGAAATGAAAAGAAAAATAAGGTTCTTTTCTTTATGTCACATCAAAAATATTAAATCAGAACCATCATGTCAGAACCAAAGACTATATAAAGACTGTGAAGCCAATGCAAAGGTGCCAGAAACATGTATTCTCTAAAATGAAGGCGACTCGTTACAATTTGTTGCATATATAGAAACCTATGAGAGATTGACCATACTTTTAACTTAATTTACAACATTAGAAAACTTTTTCAAAAGGACTTTATGGTTTTTATCTCTAGTTTCAAGCCGTCTTCAATACAGCATGTCGTTCATTGTAGAAAATATGGTCCCATTAAGAGTCAAATAGAAGATAAAGCACGGTATGTATTGGGGCACAAATACCGTGTGATTGACAGCTAGTATCGTCCAATGGGTGCAGTCGCAGGTGTCCACCGCCAAATATGGTTAATTGTGGTTTCAAAAAACCAAGATGGCACTGCCAAAAATGCCAAACTCAAGGTTTCAAAGCAGAAGTTCACAAAGCAGTGAGTGACGTCACCATGGGATAACATGGCTTCCCCAGAGCATGTCCAGTGGCCAAACTCACCGAGTAAATTGTTTGTCTATCAGGGGATGCTCGACGTAGAGATGTTTGTGAACCACGGTTTCATATGCTCACATTGTGCATATTCCTCAACAAAATAACCTGAAATTAATACACACATGACATCTGGACCAAGTCGAACAAGTAGTAAAAGGACTACAACTGGTGTGTGCAGTGGAAGAAAACTCACAAATAGGATATTCTGTAGCATGCCAGAAAACAACACTTACAACTGCAGATGTGCCAAACGTCTCCCTGACAGCAAGAGGAACAAGATGTTTCCTGGTGTGCAGGTGAAGTTTCAACACACAGTATGTGCAGCAGGAACAGTTTGAATGATAGAGGTTGCTCAGAGTCAAATGCTAAATGTATTTGGTGCGAATGCTCAACTTAATCTTTCCCTCACACACACACACAAACACACAAACACACACGCAGCGCCAGTGAGGCTGATTAACGCGAGACCCAAAGGTAGTGATTCAACCACTCCATTTCTGTTAGGACCTCTCTATCTATCAGGAACTGGCTTCTATGCTAACATGAGGGTGGGGCTGGCGAAAGGGGGGGGGGGGTGGCGGAGTGCAGTTGAGTGACGTGTCATTAAGAGACTTTCTCCCCGATTGGATTTATCACTGTAAAGGAAATGCAGCAGAGTTTGTTTTGCAGCAGGCTTTTAAGGATATGCAAATGATGAGAGCGAGGGAGTGAGGGAGGGAGGGGAGCAACGGAAGATGGATGGTGAGATCCATTATTGGCACCGTCACCGTGTTGCAGACAGAAACAATAAAGAAATGAATATAAAAATAGCAACACTAGAGAGTAAAAACAAGACTACGTGGGTGCAAGTGAGTTTGTGGAAGTTTAAAAGTTCCCTGAGAAAAACCGACCCAGCTGATGCAAATGTAGTCACTTCATAGCTAGTTTTGCTTTTCTTTTCGCTCGCCTCGGTTGCCTCTGATGTCGTCCTGCTGTTCATGAAAGTCACACTGTCGACTCTGTCTTTCACGTAATGGCTGCTGCCGTCTGTTAGGGAGCAAATCTCTGCTTTCGCTCCTGGTGGCACGCTGAGCAGCATCTGCACGTCACCACGGAGATGCATGTCCCTGTGGTCCTAACCCTAACCCTTTTAAGAAAAACAAACTGGCTTCTTGTCGACGAGATGGATCACTGAAATACCAGATGGAAGCTAATAATAGAAGCATCCAGAGGGCGATGTGAACATGCGGGTCTGTGCTCATGTTCTGCTGCGGGATGTTGGAGAAAGGGCAGGTTTGAGAATGTGATGCAATCGTAAATATGTCAGGCAACAGCAGAGGAAGCACTCTCAACAATTGAGAGTCTGTCAAGACTGTGGTCTCTCCCTCAATCAAAAGAATCGGATGATTCATGTGTAGTGGAGCAACTGGGTTTTCCAGTCAATCTATCAACTGTAGGGTTGAGCGTTTCATGAATCAACAAAGAACTCGAGGGAAGATAATGACAACTGGTCAAGTCGCACAGATACGGAGAGACTGTTGTGTAAAGAGATTGTTATAATTATTAATACAATTCAGGGGCCAAATCCCGAGACTGCATTTGAACACTAAGTAGTTCCATTTCGACGAATTATCCAAATATGGCGTACTGTCACACCTGCTCAATGATGGCTGTGGGTGGAGCCTTCAGAGGCCGACCTGTCCCATGATTCATTTTTGCATCGGTGACAAACTGTCTCCCGCTCATAAAACATTCACTTCCTGTGGCAAAGCAAAACTGCAGTGTGGCTTAGCATTGACTTAAACTTCATCAAACTTTAAACCTCAACATTCCCCTGCATTTGCATTTGTGACCTTGCCCTTATTCGAAGAGATATGGCAGCGGCAAGAGATGAGACATCCGATGCTTACACTTTTACACTTCATCAGCATTGGGCTTCAATTCAACCAAACAGCTAACAGTAAACATGTTAAAGTAACAAGGGGAATTAAAACTTCCTTGACGTGTCCAACTGCACACAGTTCAATTTTGGTAAGGGTAGAACAAGCTGGTCAATTAAATTGTGGAAATCCTTCTAAGACCCGATCATCTAGTCTCGGTTTGACCTTCATGGGCTGTGTAGACAAAATCATCCAAAAGAAGGGGCCCTGAACTGTGACACAGCTTTTGTGTTGGTAACTTGTAGTCCATTAATCATATGGCCTTTTTTACATCAGCTTGCTACAGGAAAGGAAAACTCACCTCCCATTAAGCAAATATGTAGTGCACTAATAAGGAGCAGCGGAGGACGGCCCAGGTAGCAGGTTTACCTGGGGTTTGTTGGGGAGTCCGATCAATGCTGCAGGTGGAGGGGAGGCAGAACTGGATCCCTGAAAACAAAGGAGCGGGTTGGATGTTCAGAAGAATGGGCGTATCTGCCCAAACATACAGTACAGTACAGTCTATTAACTTTACACAAGGAAGAGTGGATCCAGGGTGAGATGGCAGGCAGTGGGGATCATCCTGCACAGTGTATTGGAGAAAATACAAAGAAAATTCTATTCTAAAACATTGCAGCACTAGGGAAGAACAATGCCTAGATAGTCTAAAAACGAAAGTTAAATGAGCATCTGGTTCAGAAAGTAACTATTTCAGTCAGGGTGTACAATCAGTAATCAGCATTCATAAAAACATTTATTATTTCCCTGTACAGTTTTTTTTGTTACGTCTTTGAATGATTCATTTGTCTCATACTTATGTTCCTTATTGTTCAACATGTTTGAGCAAACAGGTTGTGAAGAGATCAACACACATCATCTAACCTGACTCTGTTACACTGGTTCAAAATTAGTTTTAACAACCGATTTAATAAAGTGAAGGTCTCCATAATTCTGTGGATTAGCAGTTACGTGTGTGGCGTCACAGTTACAGGTGACCTGCAACTGCAACTGTGTGCACTGTGATAACCAGGTATCAATGCTATTAGCAGAGCGGTGTATAAATTGGGATTCATACTTCATACGTATATTAATTAGGCTATGTTTTCACTGTTGCGTGCCTGTCCTTTAGCAAGATTACTCATGAACTACTGAACAGATGTTTTGAAATAGTAGCATATGGCCCGAGGCAGAACCCATTAACTATGGAGTGGATTCAATTAATGAGCTAATCCAGGATTTTTAACATTGCAAGATTTGTGAATCTCTAAAGAAATAATGCAGAGACTTATTGAAGAAATCAGATGTATTTAGGAGACCGAAATCAATAATCAATGCATTCTAATGATCTAGTCTAGTGAGTATTTTCCAAAATGCTTCTTGGGCAGTACTCAGTAATTTTGCCTCCGATTTAGACAGTATGACCTAATTTAGTCCTACATCAAGAAATTGTGCTCTAAATGGGTTCTACCAATGGCAAAAACTGAGGGGTATCACCATTAAATATGTGAGAAGGGCTGGGCAAAGTGAAATGATCAAGATATCTGGTATTGTTCAACCTTGTAAATGTTACCACCCAACTCAATGCTCCTACAAATGTGTTCACAATGAATGAAAATGGATATACACAGAGAGCAAATCAAGAAAGTATGCAAACCGAAGAAGGGCGGTTCATTAGTTTACCATGTCATTGAGGTCATTGGCTTATTTGTCTTTTAATAATTTTACAGTAAATCATGTGTTATTACAAACACGCATGTCAGGTTTTCTCTGCAAACCTTGAATTAAGCAGAAATTTCACATCCACCCAGCAGTACCGTTCCCATTGTTCCACAGTTCACAGCAGAAAAAAAGGACCGGTTATCATATACCAGTATCTCTCATGGTATGATCGAATCCTGACACCATTTATTCTCAAACTACCACTTATGAATAAACATTACATCTCTGCAGTACAGGTTAAATGTGTTGCTTTTATATGAACATTTTGCTAACACAAAGTTGGATGTGGAATGTGAAAGCGGCCCAGGGAAGAAAGGGAATAGATTGTAAAGAATAAAACAATACAACCTAATTAACTTCCCTCCCCTTTGAGAACACTTTCAGATTCAGTCAATTTAGCAAACTTTCATAAAGTGCTCTGCGCAGATTTAATTTAAAACCACACACAGGAAGAAGGTCTTCTCTGGTAGCTCACTGATGTTCAGCTGAAAGATTAATTTTGTTCGACTGCACTTTATTAGAGCCCAGACTCCAGTGGCAGATCCTATACAGAGCCCATTAATGGGACAGATAGCACAGATATGCATCTTGTGATTTGCCTGACTTGAGCGGTTCAACGCTGGTAACAGATGTCCACGTCTTCGGTGGTATGCAGGATGCGTTCATTGCACTGATCATCAAAATGAAACCATGAATAGAACCAAACACGTACAGTGAGGCACCGTGTATGAAATGCACAAAATATTGAGGCCATCTGTCATGCACCAATATACCATAGATTTTGTCACGTTTTGAAAAATAGCCACACAAAGATGTACACCTCTTTTCAGGAAGGAACACGATTCAATTAATCACATTACAGTTATGTCCCCATTGTATTACATTCTCAATCTTTGATTCCTGAGCAATAAGATGATATCTCATGATATAAAATACAATATCACCTCTCAACAAGGCCTGTTATTACTGTCGTCAGATTATCAGACACATGTAATCAATTTTTTTTGAATATTTCTTAAATAGATGTATTTATACATATCGTCCAGCAATGATGTCTGTGTACAGTGTAGGTGCATGAAGGTAATATGAGGTTATGAGGCTACATACCATAACTCTTATAGTTCATAATTATATTTGAGTTATTCTCTCCCAACAAATAAAGAGTACAGTTTTCTGTCGATTGTGCAAACACTATTCCACAGTATAATTTCACTCGTCTATATAACTGCAGAGTCCATCAAGCAGCTCACATAGTAAACAGAATGTCCTTGTAGTTATATAATAACTGCCAACATTTACTTCACTCCACATTGGAGTGAAAATAAACACAGAGCCCAAAACAAATTAAGCAAAACAAGGATTGCCTGGACCTTGCATACATTTGGCCATTTTGTCCGTAGCCTATAACAAGAGCTCCAGAAGAGTCTGTTAAAATATGTGTAAAATGTCTTTGATGTAATCCACTGACAGAACAAGAACGTTCATTACAATGCATCAAGTGATTCAAATAGGTACTCTGACGAAGTTAGTAGTGGTTGTTTCAGAGGAGTTCACAGTTTTTTTCTTTCAGTAAATGTGTCTGAAACATCATTGTTCAGTCACCACATCAGAGCGTTCATCACAGTTTTGCAGTCCATGACGCGTGGTTCTAACCGCGCTCGACGTAGTCTTTCACCTACAATATCAATGCAGATTGATGACTTTGGAAGTCCTTGCTTGAATACCATGACATTTAAATCCGCACACAGCTACAAACCATGAACTATATATATATATATATTAGTTTGAGCTACATTTCCTCTGCTGAGAACGAGGTAAGAACTCACAGAGTGAGAGATACATATGTAATTTCTGCACTATTGTACTCGTATCTACCGCTCCATAGTTCCACACTTGCACTCCGGTACATTGATTCTCTTCTATGGCCCCTCTTCTGCCACCTGCACCACAGAAAAGCCTTCTCACTCGATGAATTCTCCGGACTATCCGGGGTCTCTTCTTCCATTTGTTCCCCACACTCCTGGTATACAGCCATACACTGCAGTGTCTCTACTATAATATCATCTGGCTCCTCATGTGCCACTTTCACTGAGGATGTGACTTCAAGATCAGGTAGCGATGAATCTGTATCTGGTGAAAGAGGATCTGAGGCTGTAATCGTGGGTCCAAAATCTAGTTCCATTGATGTATCTGGGGATTCAGAACTAGGAGGGGATACTTTAACAGTGACCTGGGGAAGTGGGACTTGGTTTAGTTCCAAGGCGATGTCCTGAGGCAAGTGAGATAGGAAATTGTGCATGGCTTGATCCAAACAGATGGATTCCGTTAACTGTGGCGGATCCAAGGGGCACAAAGTGGCAGGGTCATCAGTGGATATGGGTGAACAATCTGACTGGTATAAGGGTGGGTCTAAATTGTCAGCATCAGAAGGAGAGTCATAATTCAGGTCAAATGGCTCTGGTTCAGGGTCCATGAATACAGAGTCAAGATCATCTTGATCTAGGGAAGTCAGCATGACTAAGTCAAAGTGGACCAGATCAGTGTGATATATGGTGATGTTATCCAATGGTTCTGGAAGGGGTGGCCACTCCGAGTCTTGGGACTCAGTGTTTGGTTGAGTTTCTTCTGAAATTGAAGCAAAGGTTGAAACCAGCATCGTTTGCTCTGGGGGAGGGTCAGTGGGATCATCTGGAAAGGTGATAATGGGATCTGGATTTGTGTCACTGTCAGTTGGACTTCCAGGAGAGTCTGTGTCAAGGTATTCTGACACCACAATTGGATCTAGATTTGTGTCACTGTCAGTTTGACTTCCAGCGGAGTCTGTGTCAAGGTATTCTGACACCACAATTGGATCTAGATTTGTGTCACTGTCAGTTGGACTTCCAGGAGAGTCTGTGTCAAGGAATTCTGATACCACAATTGGATCTGGATATTTGTCACTGTCAGCTGGACTTCCAGGAGAGTCTGAGTCAAGGTATTCTGACACCACAATGGATGGACATCTGATGTCAGTCTCTAAATGACATGGTCTAACAGCATCAAGATTACAAGGGTCATCACAGGTTGGGAGTGGCTCTGGATTAATTGCATCAGATGAAGACTCTATGGCTAAGACTGATGGCTTTGATTCTGGCTCTTCTGATTCGGCGGGATCAGGATCTTCTGAACCTGAATATGGCATAGATACAGTAGTGGGATCTTCAAATACTGGATCTGGGTGGTCCACAGCATTGGGATCTGTAGATTCTGAATCTGACATGGTTTCATATTCCTCTGGTGGAGACACAGTAAGAACAGGGACTGGATATGGTAGCTGTATCTTATCTATTTCAATTAGTTCTATATCTTGGGATGCCATGACATCAGAGCGAGATGGTTCAGTATCTGAATTGGACTCACTAGCTGGGTTTATATTTATTAGTTGTGGTGTGATTGTTATTTGTTGTTCCACTGTCCCTGAATCCTGAGGGCTTTCAGGGGCTGTTCTTGACAGAAGGAGCGACGCACAATGAGTTGTGGCTGGATCATTTGTGACAATGTCAGTTGGATTCAAAATTGCATGGTCTGGTACATCTGATATTGGTTGTGGTATATCTCTGGAGGGAACAGCAGTCAAGTCAAACAGCTCTAGTTGGACTGTTCTAACAGAGCTTGGAAGTATCGGGTCCAGAGAAAGTGGTATGGCACTCTCTACATACATTGACTGTGGACAGGCAAGAATGCTTGGGTCCATTGAGAGCTGTTTTGGCAGATTTCGACGGGCACTTTTCTTTTCCTCACTCTCCTCTGGACAATTGACGGCTGCATCGGCAGTGCTCTGACGAACAAGGACCTTGCTTCTGGCCTGGGTCCCTACAGACACTTTGGATACTTGGGGTCTCTTTCCTCGGGCTCCCCCTGTCCCTCTATCTACTGATGAGGTTCCAAGTCTTTCTGCCCCTGCTGCTTCTTCCCCTGCACCTGGACCTGCACCTGCAGTTGTCTCTGTCCCTGCCCATGGTCCTGGCTGTACTCCTACCCCTGCTCCTGTTCCTGTACTCGCCCTTCCACCTGTCCCTGCCCTTGCTCCTGTACCAGATCCAACCCCTCCTCCTAAACCTACCCCAGCTCCACCCGTCATTTGGCCGCCCTGAGGAGACCATGTGTTGTAATGCTGCGTGAATGTATTGAAATTACTGTTGAAAGCACGAAGCTCTTTACAAAGGTCCTTCCTGAGATCAGCAAGCTCTCTACGCATGGCAGAGACCTCTTCCTTCCATTGCATGCTGATAGCTGCAGCCAAGGTTGCTGACTCTTTAATACTGGCCTGGATGGCTATTGGTGACGGCCGTTCAGGGGCACTAGATCTTGGTGATCTGAAGAGGCTTGGAGAAACAGGTGGTCCAGACAGAGGTTTGGCGGAAGCCCCCATGTCATCTTGTTGGTTAGGCCTGTCTCTTCTGATGGGGCAGCCTAGATCATCATGTGCCAAAGGGGCTGTGTCTGCCAAATCCCCATGTATACTGGTCTGGTCAGGTAAACAAGAGTCTTCCTGCACATAATTTCTGTCTGCAAGACAAATGTAAATATGTATCTGTAATATTGCCATAGGTGTGAGCAGCTGGAGAGAATGTGCTTTTAATTGCCACAAAGCAATAACATGAAGTCATGCACTGAATGCCATGAGTCAAAATAAGATAAGAAAGGAAATCTACAACCGTTACTTGCTAGTGTTATGATTTTTGACCCAATTCACTAATCTGTATACCATAAATGTGGAATAATTATTTGTAATACTATTCTAAATCACAGTCCTAATCAAAGTGCTCCCATTTTGACTCATTTCCATCAATGGTTTACACTGCCTTCTCAACCTTCATTTGTTGCATGCAATCTTCACATCTTTTCAATGCACAAAGCTGAATCCTCTAGCTCCCGGAACACATCACAGAGAATGGACAATATTTATTATAAATGAGGTGTAAGAACAACCCTTGCATGCTCTTCTGCTTTCAGCAAAGCAAAATGTACTTTGTGCAATGAAAAGAGGCAAAGATGAGCAAAGCTTCAAAACATTTTCTCAAAAAATCAGGAAGTATAGTATGAACCCTATTGAAAATATGAGGTCCAGTTTGATCGATTCATTCAAAGCACTACCTGCCCAATGTCCAGAATAATGGCCAAATCCATCAAATACCAAACGCGGCATTCAAAAATTCAAACATATTTAAATTGACTGAGAAAGCAGTGTAAGCAAACATTTATAGGTATGAATAATTTATAATAAGCACATCTCCAGGTGTCCACACCTCTAATCCTCCCTATTATAGGCTAACTGTTGCGTTTAGTTCATGAATCTACTGTGGGAAGAGGTGGAATCCGCTCAAACTTCTTGTCTTCTTTTCTTCCCACCTTCTTCATCTGTACATTGGCGTTATCATGTCCTCTGTGAATCCAGCAACCATGGGAATTGTTGAAACCACCACCAGCTTACAATTTACAATCAGTATCAGGCTCAGTACCACAAATAAATGCATGTATCAGCTAAGTAGGTTTAGATTTATTGCAGCAAGTTGCATATGTGATATATGTGACTGACCAGTGGGACACTTCAGTTAGCGATATATTCATAGCCAGCTTTACATTTTCCATTTTCCACACTATTGTTTGGACACAATAGTGTGCAGCTTTGTAATAAGATGTCATTGTGTGCAAACACAAGCTTTGAAATAAGAGAAAATAATTTTTGTGAAGTGAACAATCTCTGGGCAAACAAATTTCATAGGGTATGGTGTAATATTTGAGTGTCTGCAGCACAGTGTGGTGCACTGAGTTCACAAATAAGGAATGCGAACTTTGCATTACACCAGTTTGCAAAAAGAGCTGTGAATAAGTGTCACCATGTGGCCTCATAAAAAAAAAATCATACAGCCAAAATATATCAGAAAAAGCAGTCGTGTCCCTATGACCTGATATTTCAGGTAATGTCCAACTGTGATTTTCAATAGGGTTCATTGCTTTACTCTCTGATGCATCCAATGGATGAGCAGATGAAGCACTGTATTCAAAATACAGTAGGATGAACTGGTACAGCTCACAAGTGATAGCTACGGTAGACCTCCATCAAAAACAATGGAAACATACAGGAGTGATTCATGCAAAGATACAAAGCTGTTTGTCTGCACAACCGATTTGCACTAACTGATCTAGATTCATCCATTACCACATATCAATGCCAACCGCAAGCGTCTGGTGTCCGTTTGTCACTTCGACTAAGCAAACAAATGCCAACATCCAGGATGTAATATGTTGTATTGTGCTAATTCAAGGTAGGTTAATATGTGCCTACCTGTGGTGGCTCTGATGGTGGAGGTGACAGTCGAGGCCATGGGGGGGATGCAGTCATCGTCCTGGGAGAAGCCGGCCTGGATGGCTCGCAGGTAGCTGTGACTGCGGGTGCGGAAGCAGCCGGGGAGGTCCAAGGCCTCCATTGCCTGGGATTCCACCTCACTGAACACTGACTCGCACACCGACTCAAACTGGCCATTTATTTCTGTTTCACTCACCTGCCAGAAACAAAAGCCATCAGCACGCTTTCAAGCCAATGGGAATATTTCGTCGTTATTATATTAATTGCTTAGTTGTAAAGCCTGACAGTGTTCTCTGTCAATGTTCATTTGGTTGAAACTCAACGAAGAGGTGCAAAATGAAGCAGAGAAATCGACGACAAATGTTTTTATTTAATGGCACAAAGCAGATTTGGGGATTTTTTTGAATGATGTCGAGAAATTACTCCGTCATTTCCACACTACTAGAAAAACAACAACAATGTGATGTGTGTGTGACATTGAATTGTTACAAATGGTTGTTTACTGAGCAGAAAGCTGTTGGCTATCGTTTCATTTTCATTTGGGGAAATCAAGAATCATAGATAAACATCTTGTTCTACTGAGGTTTGGAATTAATGTGAGCTTAGTTGGGCTTTTAGGACTCTGAACCAATCAATAGCTCTCTCATTCAAGGGAGATAAATATCTCAACAACCACAGCTGGAGTGCTATAATTCGTAAAAATTATAGAACTCATGTAAATTGATAATTCAATTTAAAAAAGAAAATTGTTTGTTTTGGAAAACGATCTATGAAATATACTCAAACAAGAGTTGCAGTGAAGGAGGAATCAATTTTCTATCTTTCAGCGATTTTAAATGGAGAACTGTGGTGAAATCATCAGATTCTATTTTTCTGGAGATTCCCTGGGGCCTCTTCCGTGCCCCTCCGCCCTCTGCGGTGAAAGAACCACTGCTCTTCCTTACATGGATTTGAGATGGAGTCAGGAATCATTCCTTATTGAAAGGGTGTCGACTCACCTGGCTTACTTGGCTAACGCAGCTAGCCTGACTGAGGGTGCTGACAGCCCGCATGTAGCTCTGGTTCCTAGAGCGGAACTTGGGCGAGTTGTAGTTGGCTGAGGGATCCAGGGCAATGCCGGGGTGCATGTCCCTGGCGGCTTGCATGTGGTAGCTCTGACTGAACGGAGAGAGAGGAAGAGTGGGGAGTGGGACGACAGAGATGGGGTTTATTTCTTAAACAATATATAATTGAGCTTATTAACAAGTATAGTTTGATGAGTGGCTGAGAGGTGCAACATGTTGACAAAAGCAATTAAGCACTATTAAACTCAGCGGGCGTCCTCTGGGTAACCTGAACTCAAGAGGTAGGCTTGGTTATGACATTGTGTCTTCAAACAGGGGTGCCTTCCTCTTTCTGCAGCTCTCTGCCACCAGCATCCTTAAAAAGATTTCTGCGGGGTTGCAACATCTAATCAATGCTTGGAAATGAGAGAAATGCAAATCAGGTGCTAGTTAACGAGCAAGCACTTCAGAGAGCACTCTGGTGTCAGCCAGGTCAAATGAATGTGCTACCCAAGCATGCAGGGGCGGGAGAGATGCTCAGAGACCCGTGACTGGTCGGAAATCCGCTGGAGAGAAGATGAACGGAATGACACAGAGGGAGAAATGTGCTTTAAGTAAACTAAAGAATACTATGTGAGTCATGGTAGGACGACCAAAGTGAGATTCCCTCAGTCAGATCTATTTGTGATGGCAGGCGGGAATGAGTTAGCAGTTTTTTGGGGACTTTTTATAGAGATAAACGCTGGTGTTTGGCAGGAAAATGCCAGCGTGATTAAAAGTCCCTCAATCCATCTTGTCACCAGTAGCGCGGCTGTGCGTTATTTGCAAAAGCAATATCAACCTTCTAAACACCCAAAGACGTCCTAGAGCAGAAATATCCAGAGATTAAGACTGAATTAAGGGGAGAAGCTGTAAATGGGAAGAAATCCTCTTTTAAATGATGTGGTTAATCGCTCAAAACACAAAATCTAACAGTGATGCTTTCATCATTAATGTGGGCAAGTCATTAAATACCACGCCGCTGTAATGTGAAGCAGTGAAATCATATCTATAATGTGTTTGGAAATGCCTTCTGCTTTGATTCGTATATGCAGATTGCCCCAGGTGACCTCTCAATGACTGGTCTTGAATGTTTTGCTCTGTGAGACGCCCACATCGAGTGTGTCAGCAGGGCAGCAAGCCAGCTGGTGCCCACGTTCGAGTCGGACCCCTGCATCATGGCAGCAACAGGGAGGGGGGGGGGGGGGAGAGCCTGTATTCACCTTAAGTCTGCAGCAAAATTGGTGATGTAGTTACGCATGTCACTGTTGATTCTATCCAGGCGGTAAGAGCTGCGGGTAGAGAAGAAAACAGAGTTACTGGGTCCCACAGATCGGAGTCGGATGGATGTGATGTCACTGGGACCACGTCCAATGGAGCGGACTCTTTATGGCCTTTGTGGTGCACTGAATGTTTGCTTTGGGGTTTTTCACCAAAGTGCTGCAAACATAAGGGCGATACCATGTGACCGACAAAAGTGGGAGAATGTTGCTGTTGCATTCACAAAACAGAAAGCAATGGCTGGCCGAGGCCAAATCCTCTGAATGAAGCACACGCACGTACACACACAGTGAGTGAGGAGTGAATTATAGTAGGTGCACAAATGCACATACACACTGCCCGTCAGCACCAACCAAAAATGACAACAAAGCACTTGATGATGAAAAAGCTACACACAGAAAACAGTGACAGGACATCACACACCACCCGTTGTTTCCCTGTGTGGCTAATTATATTTGGTTAATTGAGCCAAATGAGAGTTAAAACAAAAAAAACGACCTCACATCTTTCCCCAAGCAATGAGTTTAGTCAAGCTTATAGCTGACGAGATAAGATATAAGTGCTGAGGCTTATTTAACCCACAGCTGAGAGAAGTGAGGCTGTTTTATCAACTCATGCCACAGCAAAACGTCTCTTATGTATATTGAAGCCTATAGGGGACAATATTAAATTAATTGAAAATTCATTCTACAAAAGCGTAAAATATTTGTTTAACAACCTCCGCTAAGGAAAATATCCAATGCTCAGAGAGGATTTAACGTATTCACCTTCCGCATAAGAATCGTCACGCAAAGTTACGAATCTTTGAGTAAAAATAACATAACCTGTTCTTGGAAAAAACATAATGAAGCTGAAACTAAACTAATTCTGGACGAAATGGACTAAATTCATGTAAAACACACAACACAAAAGAACAGCTGAAGCAGGACAACCTTCAGGCTATGACATGAATGTAACTATCATTCATCTATAGTTTTACTCTCAGGAGTAGGGAGTAACTGTCAGCAGTAATATTGCAAGTCTACCGTCCTCTTGATGCTCACTAAATAAAGTTGATGTTAGACGATAATATCATGTTTCCTCTCAAGCTAAATCCAGGAAATGAACAGTATCTCAGTGACTCCAGACTGACTCACTGCTGCGAGGGGACCAAGCACATGTAGCTGCAGTGATCCTGGATGAGCAGGAGCGACGCCTCTACATTACATTCTGTCCAAACAGACAGAGGTCTGAATTGCTAACTGGATTTATTGGGGTGACTCAGATGGTTTCACATGTAACCATGGTAACTGCACAGAAAGATGGTGATAGCTATTGACTCACAATACATTCAAGATGAAAATTAGATAAACTAGACTGATGTGTCTTTATTTCCCCCAAACTAAAGCTTCTGTTCATCAAAAGAGGCTAGAATCTAAATGTGTTCTTCACGAATATCCATATCTTTGTTAAACTGTTCACATCTGTTCTGGTTAGTTTTGAAGTCACATTTTAATTAAGAGTTTTGTCTAACATGTGTCCATCCTGTCGCCATCACCTATGGGGGCTGCGTCTATCTATACTGGACATTGATTGGTTTGTAGACAGCTGGTTGTCTTTGGAGTAAATAAATTAACCTCTACCTGAACACCTTAATTCCATTGCTGCTGTAAAATCACTATGGTTTTACTATCAGCATCATCAATTTCAGGTACAGTACTTGACACTAGATTGAAGGCGCTTGATGAATGTCCTCATTGTTCAACCATTATACCATTATAGACGAAGAGTCTTCTTCTATTGTTTAATGCTGTCTCAACAGTCAGAATAAAGAGTTTTCGCTCTGTAAACAAATCGTACCATGGTTTAATTTGATCAGTACTTATACCACTTCTTTTGTTTGCCTGTTTGGTATGAGGCAGCCTTCACACTGGTTATGTAGGTTAAGACTAAACTAGGTCGGAGTGAAAGTGCCCTAACAAGCCCTCTCTTACGAAAATACACAACTTTTTCTTTTCAAGCTACTGACTATGTGTCAGTGCCGAGACAAATTGAGAGTCATTTACAAACAGTTGCAAAGCTTTTTCATCAAAAAATGAAACAAACATTAACTTATTCAGGGTGGTGGAATGAAAAAGCGGAATAACAAAAACTGAAAATTATCTATGCTGGACACGTCTCACACAGCCACAAATCAGTGGAATGAATCCTGCTTTGACCTTGACGTGCGAGAGAGAAATGCTCATACCAGGTGATGTTTGAATGAGTAATTATATTATGTCAAATCCATTATAATTGAACGCTTTGTGTTAACTTTGATTAATTATAGTGATTCAAGAAGCTAATCATGGATGGGAGGCAAACAAACATGAGTTATTTTAGAAACTGCCAGAAATGGGTTTGATCGAATTACTTGTGGTGGTGAGACGCCGAGGCCACAGTCATTTAAAGAGACTGATGTCGATTCTCTCCCGTGGTTGTGGGTCAATGAGACCCAGTATCACACATAACAGACGCAGAAGCTTATTAGGATAATGGCTAATGGGGAAACCTGCCACATGTCATTCAGATACGATCATCGTCAAATCATCTGTTAAACATGTTTAGGAGCTCCTATAATAAAGCTGACTCATTTCGACTTCATCGTATTGTTGGCAGTGGTTCGGAAATGGGGGGCCCTCCCAGGTCGAATTCCTGACATTCTCCAGAGGGGCTAATGCAAGTGAGAGCGGACTTTCTCCAGAGTCCTTTCAAATGATTTCAAGGGACATACATGAGTGGGTCCTTGAAATATTTTGTATCTTATGGGGTTCTTGGCTGGGAGGGGTTGGGGGTTGTAATTGACTATTAATTAAAACAGTCATCATTCAACTTTCTAGTGTGCAGGATGTTTGGGCTAAGCGGGCTCTGTGCCGTATTCCTTAATGGTGAGACGAACAAAGAGACAACCCTGTCAACCGCGACAACGTGAGAGCGCCTGAAAGAGAGAGAGATGGAGGGGACACGACCTGACAGCATGTCCTCACTTTAACGGGATTTGCTTCAGGGACCTGCTGCTGTCAAATTTGTGTTTGGCCCATCTCAATGCCCCAGCAAGACATCAAATTGCTACAAGTGCAGAGAAAACCCAACCTACGGCACGTCTGTCTTGAATCCAATCTAATTCCCTCCCAAAAATCCAGATGAACCATAATAGTAAGAGAGCTCTCATGCCAGGTGTCACCCGCATCCACAGAGGCTCTAATGTGTAGACTAAAAACAGATCTAGATGGACCATGGTGCTGTGGTGCCAAGAATAAAAAATAGTCCAACTTCAAATGAGGAGATAGTCGGGTATCTATCCATCTAATCTATCCGTCTATTATCTATACCGCTGGGGGAGTTGGAGCCAGTCCCAGCTGACTTTGGGCGAGAGGCGGTGCACACTCTGAACAGGTCCCCAGCCTGTCAGAGGGCAAATATACAGACATAAACAACAACCTATGGTAAATTTAGAAACTATGATTAACCTTAAACCCAACCTGCACGTCTTTGGACTGAGGGAGGAAGACGGAGCACCAGCAAAAAAACATACAGACACAGAGAGAACATGCAAACACCCTGAGACACTGGGTTTCAAACCAAGAAACTTCGTGCTTTGAGGTGACAATGACAACCACTGTACCACCGTGCTGCCTAATCTAATCAAATTCTAGTCACTTGAATTTAATTTGTCATCAACAAATCACAACATACAATTTCTTAAGGCACTAAGGTCAAGACCTTACTAGTACTATGAACAATCTAATCTAATATAATCATATACAAGACTGTGCAAGAAATTCTATAAATTTCCAACATGAGTGTGTTCTTTCATATTAACAGATTTTCAGGGCAATTAAATCTATTCAGAGATTTACCTCTTGCTGCACTCACTTTTATCAAAAATAAATCTCTGTCTATTGAAGAAATACTTATCTACAGCCTGACTGGTACATAGAGATTCTCATTCTAATATTTGAGTGTGTAAAAAAAATCAAACAGAATGGAGATACACATGGAAAAGAAACTCTCAAAAAGTTAAAGGGGACATATTATGCCCATTTTACCACAGTTGATATGGTTCCTTGGAGTCTTAATGAAATGTCTGTAACATATTTTGGTCAAAATACCACAAGGATCATTTAAAACAGCACCTTTTTACCCTGTCTAAAACAGCCCTCCTCAGATTGACCTGTTTTGAGTGCCCCCCCCCCCCCCCCCCCCTTTACGAGATACAAACGCCCAGATTTTTAGCTTTCCGTTACCTCTGTAGAAATATGGCTACTGGAGACCAAGATACAATCCTGCAACTATTTTGTTTTGAACCAGAGTCATGTGGGCCGAAGCCTGGCTGCGAGAGCCCCAGCTCCCCAGCGCAGCCCCGCAGTGGGAGCAGTGGGAGCTTGAGCTGGCGCAGCAGCAGCATCCTTCCACACTGTTGAGTCAACGTTTAGAGGTGTCCCGGGGGTCCCTTGTCTATGCGGCCACTTAAATGTCTGACGGGTAGCAGCAGTGAGCTAATGCTAGCCGGGGGGAGCCCGGCTAGCATTAGCTCGCTTGTCCAAGGCCATGTAGCGAGACTCCCTACATGGGCATGGTGTGACAATGACGTTTATTTCGGTTGTAATCCCTTTCGACGCACTCTAGCGTATCGTTTCTGACATAGAGAAACCACAACAAATCGCGGGAGTTGTTTTTTTCCAGAGTTTTTGGGACGTTAGACATGCCAGAAACCCAAATTAACGTTTAGAAGCACTACAAAAGTGGAATTTTCATAATATGTCCCCTTTAAGCAAACGCATCTTGATTGAACCCTAGTGGCTTGCTGCAGAATAAGTTATTAATCCCCCCCTCTTCTACGTTAAAGGATCGTTAATACTTTTTCAGTAAATTTGGATTTCATTAGATATTTTATGCTGTCATTACGGGCTTCAAAATAATGACTGACAGCTGAGATTGACTCACGATTGGTCTTGTTCGTGAACCGGTGAGACCTTGCTCCCCCGGCTCCATCCCTCAATCCCTACTACTCAGACTTTGGGTACAAATGTGCAAGATGGCAGAAGTCATTTCTATTTTGGCTCAATATTTTCATATTTTTGCTTCCTTTGCAGATCATGGGAGGAAGCCGAACTAACAGATACGTTTTACTCCATTAGCTAATAAACTGTCTAATATCGACCCGGCTGATTTATTGGTCCGGAGATGCAGCAAATCAATCTCAAATTGTCTCAGTCAGAAAAAACCCCACCACTGGGTATCTCAGATGCACAAAAGCAGTGGAAGTCACCGAGTATGTCTCCATCTTAATCCAAGAGGAAAGACAGCATATTATTGCCTTCTTAGAGTGGGTTCAGAGGAGTATCTGGACTCATCAGTAATGTCTCCCTTGGGGACACACAACAAGCCTTCTCCCCCTGACTCGATGATAATGCCACGGCCGTCAATAGACTCGGAGTCAGGCCACACAGTCTGATCCACGCTGGTCTTTTCAGCAAACTCTCAGTAGAACCACTGAGAGAGCCATTATTCAGACGGGGCCTTGGAGTACAATAACGGCAACTGATAGCCCTTCCTGCTGCTGCATCCTCATAAATCATTCGCTGTTTGCAGCTATTCACAAAGAATTGTCACGGGGAGGCTTTGGAAGACGTCAAAATAAAAAAAAGGAGCATACTTCACTGTGGCGGCCTCAGATGTTACATTATAATGAAAAAGAGCGGCTACAATGGCCAAACGACTGCATCTTCTCTGACTGAATATCATTATCACGCTGCCTGATCTCAGTCCATAATGTTCGATTTATCATTTTACTGTATATCCATTGAGATTACACTAAGTAGGATGTGGATCTCTGCTCTCTTCCATCCTGCAGACACACGTCACCAGAGTCGGAAAATAACAAATACTTTGTTGCAGTATTTTTTTGTTAGTTTACGTACAAGATTTTTACTTTTACTTTAACAGTATCATTACTTTTGTTATATGCATTACAGAAGATTATCCCTTTGGTTTTATTTTACATCATCGAGCGATGCCTTCCCGACATCGAGACAGAGAAACATAGTAAAGACAATTCTTGGTTTGTCAGTGCATATCACACACAGCATAAAAGGTTAGAAAGGTGGAAGAGGGGGTATGTCCGTGACAAGGACTAACAACAACTGGTCTTATATAAATTAAGAAAAAATCATTTAGCACATTGTACATATTTTCTCCTGGAATATTATAATGCTCAAAAAATATTTTATTGCTCTATGTAGTATATTGTGTTTTATTTTATTTTAAAGGGGACAAATTATTATATTATTATTACACCTTGGACGATAGCAAGCAAACGCTCCCCTAGCTCCCTAGGGGCTCCCCCCTGCTAGGGGAGCCCGGCTCTCCGGCTAGCGTTAGCTTGCGAGCTAGCGCTAGCTCGCTGCTACTACCCGTCAGTTATTTAAGTGGCCGCATAAACAAGGGACCCCCGGCACACCTCTAAACGTTGACTCAACATTGTGGAAGGATGCTGCTGCTGCGCCAGCTCAAGCTCCCACTGCTCCCACTCAGGCACCTGCACAGACATTTTGGGGGGCAGGTGCTCGAACCAAAAATAAAGGGCATCCATCGCGAAAATTATTTATGAAATTAAAAATAATAATAATAAATAAATAAAAAACACAGTACGATATTTTAAACTTATATATTTATTGTGTTAACAAACTAGCTCAAATGATAAATTTTAATAAATAAATGAATAACAGGCAAACACAGACAAAACAAGGCCATATTGAATAACCAAATAATATGTTAGGGTTAGGGTTAGGGTTAGGGTTAGTGATGTGATGGGCTGGGCTCCTCTGGACCAGGTAGGGTTACTGATTCTCCCTCATTTGTTTTACAAGTTGATGGCCTGATCCAAGATAAAAGAGAGCTGCTACCCTGAGCTGCTTGCTGCAGTTCCCTGTCCTACTGCTTTTGGAGTCTCTCTTTTCTTGGCACTATGCTGCAAATTTTGTAAATGAGATAAATCAATGTTGTGCATAATTATCAAGAGTGACTTACATAATCTTATAATTTTTTTTTTTTACTGTTTTCGGACAGAGTTGAAGCATAAGCAGAATTACACTAATAATATAACACAAATTACCTCTACAGACTGTCATGTAGCTCAACTTAAGACCTACCTTTCATTTCAATAATTACGATTTTAAATAAAACAAAACAAGTGAACTTGTGAGCGCCGCGGAGCATGTCGGGGCGAAATTCTCACAAAAACTAAAATAAATGCCCCGTCAGATATCAAAACACATTTGGGGGGAATTGATGACAGAGAGAGTAATTTGTATTCTTAAATATTGATGAATGAAGAAAAAATTGGGCTCCAGCAGAAGGGCACTTTTCTCATCCAGGGCAAAAGGGCCAGTGGTTGAGCACCACTAGAGGAGGGCTGTTTCAGACAGGGTAAAAAGGGTGCTGTTTTAAATTATCCTTGTGGTATTTTGACCAAAATATGTTAGAGACATTTCATTAAGACCCCAAGGAACCTTATCAACTGTGGTAAAATGGGCATAATATGTCCCCTTTAAATAAAAGTGGTTTCAGGGAAACTGTCTTCGAACTGTACGACATGAGTCTCAGTTTGCTTTGCACAGAAGAAATGACCTTCAGAGGGGAAGATCTCATAAATTTATGTTTGAATCAGTAATTATACTTTTACTTGAGTCACTTTTAACACAAGTATCTGTACTTCTGCTTGAGTAAAGAATGTGTGTACTTTTCCACCTCTGCATGACATGCAATGATGTTTGCTTGCACCAATCTCTAAGCGAATTGAATGGTTGTTGCTCACTATGGTTTAAGTGCTTCCAAGTAGAAAGTCTATATGAGACAGGAGCAATTTAAAAATCTCTGCTGAATTGGAGTGAGCATGAGGTCAGGTATGTGAGAGACGAGGATATGACAGCAGAGGGAATCATCAGTGTTACTCAGTATGTGAATCACAGGTGCTTTCTATGTCTGCCTATGACATACTAAAGCTGTGTGTCTGTCACAGGTGGACCGCTACACAGAGGTCAGATACAAGGTCGTATTTGCATAATATCTATAATTTATGTCCCATTATTCTCCTCAGGGTTTGTGTCGACCGGAAACAGAAGAGACAGACAGAGCGGAGTAGCTTATTAGAGTCTGTCTTCACAGTTGAACAAGCCTGTATTGCTCTTCGTGGTAGAGACATCAAACAGGCTGCACTCACATTGTGTTACTTGGTTGTTATATGGTCCATTTTCACAATTACATGTATTTTTTCATCCATTTGTGATTGTGTAACCAGAGTTAACAGTACGACTATTCCTCTATTCCTATCTTCCTCCCTCTCAAGTCAAACATTTATTTAACATTTCGTCATATTTAATTTAAAGATAATTCTGATAACATAGCTTATATTGATAGAAAAATGTGTATACCACATTAACTGATTAACAGTAGAAGAGGAAGTTCTCCAAACGTGTTTGATTATAGGATCAGTGTGCATTGAGCTGTATAAGCTGTGTTGTATAAGCCGTTCTATCACGACACTGGCAGGAGAGACTCCAGAGGATGGAAACACACACACTCTATTTACACCAATATTCTAATAAAAAAAGCCTAAATTAAGCCACATTTTTAATAATAATACTGGATTTATGTAAATATTTCTCCTTCAATATTTGCATGACTACCTGGATAACTTTTTATATATAATATCAAAATAACTGAGGTCGAGAAAAGGAAAAGAAACAAATAATTATCTCCTGTCTTTCTCTTTTTATTTTCTGTTGTTTATTTTTAGTTTATTTTTATTTCTTTACCTCTGATATCCTCATCTTGAGCCACGTTCACGTTTGTGCACACACACTGCCCACATTTTTATTTCTTATCTTTTCCTCATACTTGTGTTTCTTTTCCTTTGAGCACTGGTTCAACTCCTGTTTTCTTAATGTAAAATCTAAATAAATCTGACTTGACCTGAACATTGATTCTCACTGTTGTCATGTACAACAACTTCCAAAAATGAGAAACATTTTAGTCTCTTGTGTAGATTGTGGTGAGGAAAACTGATTTGAACTGTTCGGAAACAAAACGGGTGAATTAAGCAGGGCCCACAACCAATTCTGAAATCATATTCCTCTTAAACTTTAGGTCAAACTATTAATAAGTAGATATCGGTTTGCTTTTTATCGAACGGCTTTGATCAACACAAAAACAAGCTCTTGGTTGTTCATGCTCTGTAAAAACTTTAACCAAAAGCACATGTGACAAGCAAATAACATGTTATCTAATAATTCACTCAACATACGCAGCTGACAAATCAGAGCATAAGGAAGGTTGTATTTTAAAAGAGCAGGTCTGGAATATAAATATATTTTTAAATCACCACATTATTAAAATCACTACCTCAGCTGTAATTACTGTTTTTACATTCTGCTGCTAACAAAGAGGAAAAAGTCTGTTTGAATGGGAAGCGGATATGAATTAGCTTTCTTCTGTTGCCACCTTGAAAAAATGACTCTGTAAAGATGAATCTGTCCGTGCACAATGCAATGTTTTAAAATATATACTTTAACAATATAATTTGAAAACCACAATAGGCAGTAAAATAAAACGATAAGCAACATGGAAATTGTTTCACTTACGGATTCATAATTGAAAAATCAACATCTAACAACTGCTGAACAAATGGTTTCAGGGCGAGGAATATTTGTAATTGTATTCCTGTAACTGTCATTCTTTTTGGAAATGAACTGGGCAAGAAATGGATGAAGTAAAGATGGAGATAGGACGTGAGGTGCCACAGAAGGTTAAGAAGGTAGATGATTATTAGAACTTGCAACACACAGGAAAAGGAACAGAATAGACAAGGGAATCCTCCTCTGTCCTATACCAGCTTTACAGTAACCTCGGCAGTGTATCACCCCTGTATCTTGTTTCAGCTATAATTACGTTCGTGTATGAATATTAAGATAGGCAGATCATTTTCATATTTATGTTGATGATAGCACAGCAGAGTAAATCCCTCTTGGAGAAATGCGGTTACTTAATTCTCTCTCAGCTACAACATTACCGCAGGTGAGGCTTCATCACTCTTCTTCATTGATCCGACTCCACTGTTATCTAATTTCATTCTAATCTACTGGATTTGTTAACGCTGTAATCAAAGCAACTCCTCTCCCATCTCTCCATAACATAGTTTCTCGTGTTTATTTTCTCGTGACATTGTCTCCAGCTTGTTTCATCGTGTAATCCTCTTATGAGCATTTTCCTCCACCGCCAAGCTACCAAAAACAAAAGCCCTGTATTTCCTCTGCGTTTAATAGGACACATCCCAGAAGAACGCGCTACAACACTTTCTTACAGTCGAAGACACTGATATGACTATACATAAAGGGATTTTAATGAGAACAGAGTTCAGCTATCAAGTGTTTGACACTGCTGCAGCGGTGGGCCCAGACAACAAGAGAACTGCCAACACTGCTGGAGGGAATGTAAATTAGCAAATAAACAACAAGCGTGGTCTCGCTCAGAACAGCAACAGGTATAAACTCTAGAAAGGTGCATCGTTGACAACAATAATACAGAAATAAATATGTCTTAGAAGTAATGCAGGAATCCCAATGTACTGAGATAATTTCACCAAATCAAATCCTTTATACATTATTTTAATCTGGGATATTTGTGGATATTTCAAAAAATTAAAACAGTTGTATAAGAAGCAGACTATCTCCTCCCTAAGGAAGAATCATTTAATTAAAACTTACTTAAATGTAGAATTTGAAAGGCCTCGTATTTTGCACCACTAAGTGGTAGTATCAAGACTTGAAACGTCAATTAAAGTCTCCATGCGTCTCCACTTCCTGTCACTTACAAACAATTAAGGTAAATTATCTGGCATACAGGCGCCGCCATCTTTTGCTTTCGACATCATATGAAGTCACAGTCTGCCCAATAGAGATCACAAAGTGGAGCCGCGGTATTGAGGTCCTAGGGATACACATGCTTGACCAATCCCGAGTCAGTCTCAACTGCCAATCATATCGTTTCACCCTGTTTTCAAATCATATGGTACCTGTCCCCTCAACTAACATGGAGGGGTCAGGCTTAATGACTTATACTGCAGCCAGCCACCAGGTAGCAATCCAGATTATTTTGCTATGGGCCAAGCTGCGATGTCGTCTATTTATATATATTTATATCTGTGGTTAAAACCAATAAATAAGCTGCACTATGTTTTATTATATAATATAAACAAATAAAACTGTCAAATGATATAATCCCCAAACTATCAAATGCATAACTGTTTGCTTCGCTGCATCTACACCAGAGCCGATGCAAATACACAAACAAGAACAGGCTAAAAATAACAGAAACCTAATAAAGAGCCAAACACTATGAACTATTGTGGAAGCTTTAGGTTGAGTGTGTGGTACCTCTGTGAATCCAGCAGTTCCCTGGGCCTGATGATGGCCTTGACCAGGGCGTCTGGCCGCACCAGCTTCTGAGGCGAAGTCTTGGGGCTGGAATCCGACTCGCCGCTCTCCTCGTCCCCCATGGCTTTAACGTAGCTGCTGCTCCGCATCCGACGACAGGGGATCTCGTCATCCTTCCCGCCGCCAGGGTAACCCGCCCACTCATCCTGGGGGACCTGTGTGGAACAGCGAGGGACAAGGACAAACACATACTGGTTTCTGCAGGTGTATACAACATATGTGACAAAATGACGAGGATGATATCAGAGTAGAAGTTGTGTTTATACTTTTGATGGCATAGGGGAAGCATTTTTATAGGAGATAGAATTACTTCACAGAAGGTCTTATCTGTTTCCTTTGCTACAACATGCTATTAACACACTGCGATAACGATACCATCATTGGAACTGCCTTTGATACTGCTGAAAACACCAGATCGGGTGTCAAGTATGAAATCGATATATTAAGATTATTAGTTTTTAATGTAGAGTATATTCGTTTCACCCCAAAAAAACTGCAATTTTCTTTTCTAGGAAATCACTTCCCATCCACTGAGCGACACAGGTGTTGTTTCCTGATCAAGAAACACACGTCAAACTGGTCACACAGCTTCCACAAAACCTTGACTGATATTCTGTTCAAATTAAATCTCAGGAAAGAGGAGCTAACGTTGCTCAGCATGTGGTATCTATCCCGTGTGGAAACCTTCCTTCAAATCAAGCCAGGCTGCCTACATGCCTCAATTTTCTTCCATTCGTTAAAGCAGGTAAATGAGTATACAGACGTTATCATCACCATAATCCCATTCAGAGTGAGAACTTGCACTTGCTGCCTGTCATTCTCCTCTGCATATGGAGTGAATATTTCACACTGCACAAGCAGCAACAAGGTTGGGATTAAAAAAACAGAGCATCTGTACAGGCAATCTGGCAGCACAGTATTAAATGTAGGTTAACGGCCATGGTGGTCTTAAATGCTTTCGTCAAACTATTAGATTCAATTTCAAGCAGATCACACACAATCCATTATGGCACTTGCCACTCAACAACATGTGTCTGTTTCAGTGATGGTTGTGCTCTTATTAAAATCTGGTGGGTTCACGAAATAAGCTGATGATGATTGTTCAAGTGTGTTATATACAATGCACACAACACACAACATTGAATTACATCACACCTTAAACTGAACCTAACCTTAAAACCTATCTTTACCTTAAAATGTAATGAATTACATTATAGAGACTTGATTTTCCCTAACCCTCAAAGCAAGTCTTAACCCTCTAACATCCCTTGGAAAGAGTGATGCCTATTGAAATGTTCTCACTCAGTAATGTCTATGCTAAAAATGGTCCTCACAAAGATAGAAGTACTCACAAACACACACACAAATACACTAGAGCAAGGATCCACTACAGACGCCCCCTACGTCTCCTTCTCTGTTTCCTCCCGTCCAGATTTACCTTGTTGAACTCTGTTGACCGTGTGCAATGGTCAGAACCTTAAGTTTAGCTTTAGTAGTTTAGACACTAATTTACATGGTCAATGGGCTGCACTCACAAAATATGACATTGTCAGTAATCATTAAACTCTATGTGGAAGTTGAAGGTTTCTCCAATGCTGTAGCCATCCGTCACTTTAACATTCTGGCAGAGGGGCCAGCCTCGGCACGGTGCCAGTCCACCCAGCCCTGGATTTCATTAAGTTAAATCTGACTCAGGTCCATATTTCGTTGACTTTAAAGCAATTCATGCCGTCAAGACGAGTTGTAAACCCCCACTCCCCACAATAACCATTAATTATTAAAACCCAGCATAACTGTGAGATTATATGGATAAAACGGATTCTGTGTTTTTCTTTCGGCACGTTATTGTACCAGTAAATGAGTGAGTCAGTCATTATTCACAGGTTCACAGTGAACTGGTGGCAGTTGACTGGCTGTGGCAAATGTCAGGAGGAGATAGGTTGCATCCAAATGTCATTACTGCGTCAAACTCGTGACTCTAATTACTCTCTGAGACAAATGTCAGCTCATGGGAAAAATCCCGACTGAAATGTGAAAGTAAACTAGAATTACCACGTTGTAGTTTAATGCCTCCTCCAACCAGTGCGGTATCAGTCTACAATTATTTTTTTTTCACCATGACCTTTGACCGTCTGATAAATGAAATCTAATCAGTTCATTTGATTGTCTAAGTGAACATTCGTGTCAAGGTTGAAAGGATCTTCTCATGTCGTCGTAAACATAATTAAACATAACACATTTACGAGGCATAAAAGGGTTTTGTGAGCTCACAGTGACATTGACTTTTGATCTCCAATTCGTAATCAGGTAATTCATAAGTCGAAGTAAATTTTTGTGCTGGATGAGGCTACTATGACGTCGCCCTTCTATTTTCGACCACCAAATTCCAATCACAAAGTGAACATTGCTACCAAATTTAAAGGAATTCCTTCAAGGTGTTCCTGAGATGATGTATTCACCAGAACACAACCGTGTTTTGTGAGGTCCCAGTGACTAATACCTTTGAACACTAAATTCTAATCAGTTCATCCTTGACTCCAAGTAAAAGTTTGCACGAAATTCGAAGAAATTCTCGTAAGGTGTTCTTGAGATATCATGTTCACAAGAGTGAGACGGAGGGACAAATTGAAAACATGATATCTCCAGCTGCTGGCTATGGCCGGCGTGAAGGCAAAGAAAAGCTGCTGATCTTTTCAAACAGGAAATGTTTGAAAAAGGAAATTAGTCAGACTTGTGACACTGATGTCTCATTCATTCATTAACAGCTCTTAAAGCATCTGTTAATTGTATCCACTCATTTCCACGTGACACTAATTCTACTGACCTCTTCCATTAGCACATGACCACCCACAATTACTATGCTAACAAGTGTCACGTCAAATCAGTACGACTCAAAATAATTGATCAGTTATGGCTTCATTACAACACTCTTTTTTAATTGAAGAGATCGAAGCAGCCTTTGACTCTCATGTTTCATGTATGATTTTAAGTTAGGATGGAGGGGGGGGCGGGGGGCATGACTGATTGGGGATTATAGTGTGTCCTCTCAGCTCAGGAGCAGATCTCAGTGAAAAGCTGAGGTGATGGTCGATACGTATGTGGCACAAAAACGCTTCTACAGCAAAAATCATACTCGAACACATGCTCTTGCAGAAAAAGACAAAGACGTTCACGAATGAATTAAGCACAACCAAGCTCATTGTGTCGGCTTCTATCCAGAACACGCACAGACACATACAAGGATTCTTATCCCAGCCGATGCAAACACACTCAAACACATCCAGATAACAGTCATTCATCTCCCCTGCAAAGACAGGCTATGCAGCAGCTACCAAATTGAGTCGATGGGTTAATTAAACCTTGGAGGGGTTTGGTATTTTTAGACGTCTAATTAATGAACGGAACGCCGGAGGACAGGCGCAAGCTGTGGTGAGGTTTGTTTAATTTGGATTGGTTGATAAACCGGAAAGATTGCAGGGTTTCTCCCAGTGAAGATTACAAAAAATTTAGATTGTATTGACAGCTGTGGAAACACACCATGGTGTCCCAGCATGCTAAGCAGTATGGACACTTTTCAACTTGGGGTTTCACCGTCAATCAATCGGCCAATCAAATTGAACTGTGTAGCACCTTTCAAGCAGGTTCTGGCGGTTAAAAGTGCTTCACACACAGATCAGCTGTAGAACATAATCCTGTGTAGCTAAAGAGTCTGGATCGCCCCCCGGTGGCTGGCTGCAGTTCAGATCATCAACGTCCTCCATGTTGTCAGATGGGACAAGACCCCAAACTAACAAGTCCAAGGACATGTTGAGTTTGGTTTTAATTAGATATTCGAGACTATTAAAAAGGGTGAAACAAAATGATCGACAGCTGAGACCGACCTGTGATTGGTTGAGCGTATGTATCAGCGGGATCTCAGTACCAAAGTTCCACAACTAAATCCCTACTGTGCAGACTCTGACTCCAAACGATGTTAAGATGTATGACGGCAGCAATCGTATCTTGGCTACTTTTGGTAAATGTTTGTATTATGGGAGGACGTGGAGAGACTCACTGTGCATCATACAGTTTAAGACTGTTATAGAGTTAAGTAGAACCCTGAATAAAGATCCAAAATAGATCTTGAGCTAAAAATCCCTCTGAGGGAAGACGTGGGGTTCAAAGGTTATAATGCACCCGCAGGCTCACTGCCATTAAACCATTCTACGTTTTTTACAGGGACGTTTTGATGGTTCTGACCTTTTAATAAACTAGATTCTGCTTAGTAAAGAACAGATATGACTTGGGGGGAATTCTTTATTTCAAATGGTATGATGAGAGTATTCTTGTTGCAAACTGGGGTATTACCACAACCGGCATCTTCTTTACACAGCTACTTTAGGACTTCAACATTTAACCTCAGATAGCATTGTTGTTACCTTTACTTCTCGGACTCTGCAAGAAGTCGTGTGTGCTGTGTGTGTGTGTGTGTGTAGGCACCAGCTCATGCTCCTGCAGTGCAGCAGTGCATTTCATTGATTAACTCTGCAGCTACATCTATACACAGCGCTTCTCCCTCTAAGAAACATAAGTCACTGCTATTAAGTCAAGAAATAGAGTTGTATAGACAGAGAGAGATAGAGAGAAGAAGGATGGAAGGGATCTATTGCAGAAAGATGGAGAAGTGGCTGAGAGAGAGGGAAAGGGAGAGTTTGAGAGCTCCTCAAGCTACAGTCATTGCTAATCCCACCCAACAGGCTCCAGCCCCTCATTTTCATCCCACAATATTGCATGGATGAGCTGTGTATGACAGAACTGGTGCTGTTTTCCTTTATTTTCTCTTTCTCTCTCTGCGTCTCCTCTCTCTGCCTCACAGGGGAGGCTGAATACACATATTTTACCTGACAGACAACTGACTGATCACACACGCCCACCAACCACCCTTCACCTCTCATACACTCTTTCACGCATATATACGCCCTGAAATGCATCTAGAAGACTGTATGGTCATTATGTTTTCATGGTTGTGACACATTATGGTGACACTCAATTCTAGAAGGACAATAGAAGGACACGAAAACAATCATGAACTTTAGGGTGTGAAAAATCGACATATCCTACTGTCATATTAAACAAATGCGAGGTCTGGGGATCATTGAAATATCTGTTTTAATTTGGAATATAGCTCAGGCCACAGTTTTCCTTCTAAACCGTCCAAGCCAGAGAGAAAAATGCCGCAGCCAAACATGCGTTGTTGATTTTTCTGGTCAGATTACAGGCACTTGCAGTGTATTTAATGGAGCAGCTAGCCCAGCCAACGAGACAGAACATGAATATCGTTTCAAAATTGTTGTCCGATCTCGGACCGACCTGTTGGTATCGATAAGTCGCATCAGGCTCGGGTCAGACATCCATATAGTCTCAATTCCCAAGTGTCTAACAGCTATGATAATGGCTCTGTGAGGCTCAGGCCCTGCAGTGTTTTGAGCTAAATGCTAACTTGAGCATATTGACAAGCTCCAAATGCTGTTGTTGAAATACCTTAGTTTAATACTTTTTCAGCTATTCCAACATTTGCTAATAAGCACTAAAAAGAAAATATAGCTGAGGTCGATCTTCACCACAAATATCATCCACATGGTGAAATTATAGGAAAAGTTAGCATCACTAAATCCATTAGGATTCATCCTCAGGACACCATGAATGTCTGTAAAATATGTAAATGTTGTTTATTCAACAGCTCTTAAGATATTTCAGTGTGGACCAAAGTGGTGAATCAGGGAACTGGCTGACATAGTCATCACTAGATCCATCCCAATAACATGGGTTAAATGTTGAGTGCTTGAATTTTGGTGGCGTGGTTCCCTTATTCCTGTGGATAACTGGGTGAATTTAGATCAGATATGTCTGTTGGATCTTTCCAGTGGTTCTACCATTTTTTTGACACTGAACAATGATATTAAGAAATCCATTGCAGCAAAGATAGTTTCTTCACTTGCTCTGCAGTCGACCAAACACACCAAAAGTCTGTCTTACCCTCATTGACACCAGATCTTCACCGACATTTAAGATTATCAAAATGTGAAAATGCAAACATACTCTTGGGATCATCTGAAGTTCAACTAAACTGGATACCATCAAAGTGCAATTTAACACTTAAGCCTAAACAATAACCACACTGTCACTAATCCCTCTGTCCTACATTCACCACATATTTGATCGTTCATTTAACTGAGTTGTTGAATTAATGGCATATCCTACTTGTTGGGGACATGTTAAATCGTAGTCGCCCATTAACACAGAAATAGAGACAAAGACAAAGACAGAGAGGCAGTGAGAGATGTGTCAGACATGCATTTATGTGACCCTAGTGATATAGCAACAAACAATTAGCCAAAGTGGTTCTACAGAGTGAGGAGTTTTAAACTACTGCTTTTGATTTACTAGTAAATCTTCATTTTACCCAAATTAAATTTGGATGGTGACCAAGAACAGAGATTTTAGAATAAGTGGCCAGGGTAAGGTTTCTTAACAAGGAGCTTGGATAGATCTCCATATTGTCTTTCTCCACTCTGCGAAGAGCAAGCAGATTGGACGTGTCCAGCCACAGCCTGACCAGACCGACTGGAGAAAACAGATCTCCCAGAAGGCTTGGCAACACATGGAGTTCTCCCATGAAGTAGCAGGAGGAAAAAAACGCAGAGGAAAAGGACGTGGTTTGCTTATAACAGGAAAGACAGTCAGTTGGCTGTCATGGGTGGTACATCACTGGTTGACCATTGGCAGGATAATATTAATAACAAATCACCTCCCTCTGCCTTGAGGGCTATCCTTGTCAAGCTGGCATATGGCTGACAGTGGAGGGCTGTCAGCTCATCATAACAAAAGCTCGCTCATGTGCTCCGCTCGGCCTGTCTCCCTTCAGCTGGCAGCAACTCTGCGTCATCCTATTTTTGCACCTTTAACACCTCCACAACACACAGCTCACACATTCACAGAGTTATTTCATTGCCGATGTTTCCTATCTGCACAACCCAATTATCTGTTGACTTAATACAGTTCAGAACAAATCTTCTCGTGCAAACTTCCTTTAGATAACAATCCCTGACAGCATCTGTGACAATCCACACTTGCTGGCTACATCCAAGGTGTGCAGTCTTAGCGGGACAAAAATAACTGTTTGCTTAGTACATTTTCATCAGTGTAAAGGATGTGACTCTTTATCTATATCTTGCTACTCTGATTCATGTCTGACCATTTAAGGGTTTGCAAAACAAACTGCAGACAAGGAACATTTGCATTAATTGGGACATATTTTGGTGGCGCAAACATTGTTTCTAATTTGACAAATCACATTTGAGCAGGCTCTGGTCGCCTACAGGTAAACAGTCTGTGTGAAGAGCAAAAATGGCAGAACACACTGACCGAAATGTATCGGCTATCAACTTTTTATTTTATCTGCATTGATATGTAGATAGCTGTTAATAGAGATTATCCATCATTGTTTGTGACTTGTGTGATAAAAGAAACTAGTCAGAATGTAAACAGGGTACAGCGAACTGTAGACTCTTAAGGAAATAGGTTCCTATGGGAGACTAAAGATTTAGTCATAAAGTGAAATATAAGCACATATGATACACAGAGGAGAAGATATTAAAAGAAAGAAATTCTTAGAATAAATGAACGTGAATGTAATAATGTACATAAAGTATTCCTCTATTCAATACCTCCGCATTCTCTTAACACAGGACACCAAATGATGTGAGGTTCAAAAACTTCCACCAATTCAACACAGAGTTTCATGGAAGTAAATCAAAAGTTAAAGACGTATCCACGAATCAAAACTCTTTTAAAAGGTCAATAAAAGTCTTCAAAAATGTTGGGGGAAAAGGGAGGATTCAAGACAGATGATAAACTACAAGGTCAAATTTATAGTTTGCACCAAATGACTATACCTCCCTATGTTAGAAGAAAGAAAATGCTGATAAAGCAGCAAATATTGGTATTAAACCCCCAAGGATTCTTTTGCTATTATCATTGATTTGTCTTTGAGAAGCAGTAGCAAAAATGTGCTGAACCGTAGACTTTTAATTGCTACATAAATTGGCCTGACAATGTCCTTGAAGACTGAAATGAAACTTTGGGATTTAGATAACAACAGGTCAATAACAAAACAGAAGAGCAGATGCTTGCCGACACGGTGGTAACCATGGAGCCACCCTGTCGCCTCGGGCAACAGACGAGTAACATTTACCTACAAGCTGCTGTCTGATCCGGGGACAAAATCGTACAAAATCTTGGGTAATGGTTCATGGCCTGATATCTATCTGGAAACCTCTTCATGAAAAAGTAAGGAAACCCCTGTGTGGATGTGTGTATGTTCGGAGGTTACAGTAGCTTTCCGTCACAGTTCCAGTTTTGTTTCTGCTGCTTTGCACTTCACTTTTGTGTTTTAATCATCAGCATTTGTGCTTCTCAAGCTTCACCTTTGGCAAGCCATCATGGCAATTAACTGGCATATTAAATCCCTCCGCAATGCCCCATCAGCAAAACCATCATAGGCTAATCCTCCCTCTGTAGAATGGTTACTGTGCGCTAGGAGAGAACAGAGTAGCGTTTGCTGGAGCGGCTGACTTATTAAACAGGTCTGAGAGCTTTCAGTAGGACTAAGTTATTGTGCTGGGAAGTTACCGGTTTGGGCAGAAGGAAGGTGGCACAGATAGCAACTCTAACGTCGGTCCAGGTGTACATCAGTGTGTGAACGAGCAACAGAGAGATGGCGGACACACGTACAATCAAATTCCAACCACTAACATCTGGCTTTTGTCTGTTATCGAAATGGATACAATCGGCATTCACTCCCGGGTCAAATAACTGATATTGTTTTGAATTGCCCCGGCTCTGATAGACTGTGATGTTAAACATGACATGCAGGTGAACGCGCTTGCACCTTTTACAAAGCAGCGATTCTTCCTCTTTGTATCATGCAAGATGCAACACAGTGTTCCGTCACTGCAAAGTTTAAAAGAGGAGCTGAAGTAAAAGGTATGAAACTATAACCACCATAACATTGTCACTGGTCTCTATAGTGATTTCAGTTGTCTGTCGTGTTTTCCACTTCAGAAGTGCAAACCCCTACACTAGCAATGGTAAAGGCTTCAAATCGCTACCTGCTAACTTTGGTGTAAAAGACATATAACATTGCATGTTTGTTAACCAAGTTTGTGACCATACTCATAAAGGAATAGCAAAAGATGCGTGTGTGTTTGTGTGTGTCTTCAGGAGGGCTAATTGTGGCCAATTTCAGAGAAAGAGCAGCCAAAATGAATCTATCTCTGTCTCCCCCAATGTCCAGATAATCAATCTCTGATGCGTACACACGCACCATAACCCACTTCTCACCCAAAGAGTAGTGTCACACACACCTACTGGAAGCTCAAGCATTAACATACAGACACCGCACATCTGTCTGTTTGTGTTCTCATTCATCTAAGACACTTCAGAAAGATGTTTTCCCTCCCTTTGTCATCAACCAAGGACGCAAACATGGTGACTGGCACGTCATCAAACCATCTGGTGAATGATAAAAAGAAAAAAAACACCCCATCTCACACATTCATACATGGAGACACATTCAGTACAGTGAAGACAGTCGTGGGCTAAATCCTAATCAGCCGCGGCAGAAAGCAAAAAACTTCTCAATGTGACCCCTCGGTGTGCGCACCATTCCCTGACTATTGGCTCTATCTCTCAGCCTGACTGCTCCTGCTGATGAGCAACAACATTAGCCGTGGGGGAGCAAAAATAGCCATCCTTTTTTCGGTGTTTCCCTCCCCTCTCTTTGCTTCCTGGAGGATCTCAGTGCTTGCACAGAGGAACGGCCCTCAGATGTATGCATCTCGAACTTTCCCCCGCCCCTCTCCTCTTCGATACATCTTCCCCGCTCTCTCCGAAAAGGGCATTGATTCTCCTCCGGGGAGCGAAGACGTGTCACCCTGCATGGATTGGATTGATAACGGCCGGCTAAATATAGCCCTGCGGCAGGAAGCGGGAGCGGAGGGTATTTTTAGAAGTGTTTATAGTGCAATGACTTGGACACTACCTCAGCTGAATGACCAAATGGAAGAAAGGGACGGGTGGAGGGGTGGCACCAAACACTGTGGCTGTCTCATTGGTAGACACTCAGAGGGATTGTAAAAAATGTGCCTGTCCGGTTGAAAACGACCATCAGTTATGTTTAATAGCAGCACGTCTAAAAATAGCAACCTTATATATATTTGGCCGACATAAACTTTGCTCACTTTAGCTCCATTGACTGATTTGATTGGCTTTCTGATTACAACAGCCTATAATCCATAAAACACACTCTCTGCTTAGAGTGCCCCTTTCCCAATGTGCTGAAGTGCTCACTTTATTTTGGCCACAGGCGGTACGAACATGATGCTATCACATACCACATTGTTGTGTACTGAGCAGCCTTGTTCCAAAGTCAATTTCTCTCGCTGCTTGGATTTGCAATTTTTCGATTTTTCGGGCATGCTTTCTTTCCTTTTCCCACACAGTATACCCTTCAGCATGCATATAAAAAACCTGTGAAACACGCTGACTCATTTTGAATTGATCCCCGCGGTGTTACGGGAGGGGTCTCATGCAGAGCCTGATGATAGGGCCTGAGCTAAATGATAATCTTTCTTTTCCAGAGTTAAAACCTATGTAAAATCGATGCAAACAACGGGGTAAAAAAATCGGCATTTATCTCTTCATCTTCTATCCTCCCACTGCTGACTCTTCCCTTCGAATGCAGACCATTCACTGTATGGAGTTGATTGATTCGTCCTGCTGTGAAAGTTCTCTCTGCTGCGAGCGACACGCTGAGCCACAGGACAGGTTGACATTGTCATACACAGAGACAAACAAAGCCATTTCAGATCAATCAGTTGTTCAGCTGTGATAAGCAGCTCCTCTTCCTCGATCAACGACACATGTAGAAAAAGACCGGTTTGTGTTGTACAATAAACGGCTTATGTTCAATATGGGAATAACGTTAACGAGGACGTTGTACCTTTATGTTGAACCCTTAATCACTGTAGGGATTCGGAGACAATTTATTTTTAACATCCCTTCAACTGCATGTCGTTATTAAAGCTAGGATTTACAATCGTGGAATAGCTAGCAAGAGCAGGCGACACTCTGAAAATATGCAACGAATACGTCCCCTCGGCCCTCTCCTCAAAGCCACACCCCAAAAACACGTGAATGCTTACAGCCTGACAACCACTACAGGAAGACTTTTTCATGACACCCTTTCTAAACTCTAGCTATCGTCACTGGGTCAGCGGTGAATGTCTCTCCGGCTAGTGAAGACTCCCGTCATGGGCCATGACAGCATGGCAGGGAGAGCGCACACGAGTGAATGAAATGAGTGGTCATGTTTATCACAGGCATAGACTCTTTTTTTCCCCCAGACAACTTTATATATAGGTCTGCTATTTAGACTTGGAGAGAATTTCAACTAATACAATAAAACATGTTTGAGAAATAACCTTTAAATAACCATCTTCTGCTCTCAGCACATCCTCCAATTTAAATAAACTAAATTGTTTGGCAGCTTGTGAATTACCCCAATCAAGTGGCATCTAGAGTAGTGTGCTTGCAATTTTTGTTAATCAGTGAAATTAGAAGCTGTGGTGTTTCACTAGAAAATGTGCATACTGATGGGACCGCATAGTCAGCCAAACTCACCTGTAGATAGTGACAGGGCCTGATGTTGGGCTTGAGGTCAATTGGTGTCATGGGCTTCTCCAGGTTGAGTGAGGACTTCCTGTAGGCCTCCTTGGCCTGGCTGACCGTTAGTGTTGACCAGGAGCTCCTCTTCATGAATTTGCCCTCTGGTGCCATGCTTATGCTCTCGCAGGCCGAGCACTTGACGTCGTTGTTGCTCTTGGAGGGTTTTAGCGACAGGTCTCCTGCCAGGTGGCTGTGCATGGAGTCAGGGTAACAGTGGCTGATGTGTTCTACGGGATGTCGCGACATGATGCTTGGCGTCCTGTATGTGCTGTCGCTATCCAGGTTGTCGTCCGAGCTCCACCATCCTCCAGAGCGTTGCTTGCCACCACCATCAGATTTACGGTCTTTGCTCTTGCTGCGTTTGCTGTGTTTGTGGTGGCCCTGGTGGTGGTTATGGTGGTGGTGTGAGCCTTCCCGGTGCGAGTCGCCTTTGGTGCCATTCATCTTGGAAGATCCTTCTAGAGAGTGCGACTTTGTGAAAAGCTTCTGTACCGAGTGAACTAAGTGGCGTATTCGCCCGGGACTTTCATTGCGCTGCTCTGTGGTCGTGGTTGTGGTGGAGGTGCGTTGGTATTGCAATGTGTGGAAGCCATCCCGTTGCAGCGGCATCTGCTTTTCAAATTGGTCCATGAGGTTTGCTGGGATTCGGTTCATCTTGCCACTGCCGCCGTGTGAGGAGGAGCCACAGTCATCTCGGGAGTCCCTGCCACCAGACGTGTTTCCACCGTTGTCCCGTGAAGCACTGCCGTAGTGCATGCGGGGGAAAGTGCTACTAGCGATGGAGTGGTCAGTGGCTGACATGGACACGGGCATCACCATGCACTCAGAGTGGATGGAGCTTCGCGGGGAGCAGCGGTGGTGACCATCAAGGGGGCAGCTCTCAGTGGGGCTAAGGAGGTAGGAGGGTGACCTTGAGTCACCATGATAAAGGTGGTGGTCCAGGGAATGGTCGCACTCGGCCAGGCCACAGGTGTGAGCTGAGATGGGAGAGGTGAGCTGCAGCTGGGCAGGGCGGCCACCAGAGAGACCCTTCATGTTCCTGGGTGGAGAGGAGTAGCTGTCCTCATCGAAGTAATGTGAGGGCGACCATGAATACTGCTGGTCTGAAAGCAAGAGAGAGCGAGAGAGAATATTAATCTCTCAGAGGGTACAAACACATTTTCGCAGAAACGCATTTAAAACATAATGATAAGCACGAAAAAAAGCCTAGTACCAATCATGTCTTCTTCAAACAGGCTGGTTATAACACGCTGTTTCCACCTTGACTACAAAGGACCAAAAAAAACTCCAAATGTGGCACATCGGAAATGTGGAGGTGAAATCAACAGATTGCACAGATAAGATCTCAGCCCTTCCATTTTTCACGCTCTGTTCAGGACGGCCCACTGGTGTAGAGACAGGGAAACAAGAGAGAGGGAAGGGCGACAGGTAGGAGCCTGCATTGCCATTTATCCAATGCAAAGTGAAGTAATAGCCTATCACTTTGTGCCACTGGTGTCATCCATCAAAGCCCTGAGGAGAGCGCTTGTGAGCCGTATGGCCGGATAAGCGTCCTTGGGAGGCGATCACAGAATGCACCCTCCCTCCTTCAACTAGCGTTGGCCATGAAGTCTTAGATTAACACCCTGTTCTGTGTGATTGGTCACCAAGGGCAGACGTCTCCGCATGTTATACAATTGTATTCAACTTAATCAGAGGAAACGATTATTTTATCTTCACCGCCACCTGCCTTCACTGTAATTACAGTGTCTGGTCTTTAAATAGTGTTTGGTTTATTGGGGTAACATTTTCAAGGGTTACACAAGTGCTAGGTTATTAATGACACCATGAATATGATACTTGATCTTCTGCCTTAACATGGCATTATTTTGGAAACAAAAAAGTTGAGCTGATCCCAGTGTAAGATAGATGCTAGTCTGAGGGTCTCCAGCGTTGTTTTAGTTTTGATTTATGAGGTTTAGAACTGGCTAATGACTCTTAATTAAATTATGCTAATTAAACGTTCAATCTTATTAATTAGTTTAATGTATTTTATAAAACCATACTCATTTTGTCTCTCACTTTATTTTACTCCTCACCTGCCGCTAAATTAAAAGCAAAAAAAAAAGCTTATCCATATTCAAACTCATCGCCACCCCGTTTCGTGAAACTGGAAACGAAACACCAAAGCAAGAAAAGAAACCAGAAGACAAAGAAAGAATAACCATATCCATCTCACTTGCCTGCCAATGATACGCCTCATAAGCTGCATGCACTTTCACTCTCATTGTAACCCCATGAAACGAAGGGGAGACTTCACGAGCCACTGGGGTCAGCGATAGACGGAGAGGAAATGTAGGCCAAGCTCTTTTCAAATATATCTCTGTAGTAACATGTCAATAAACTCTCTTGATATTATCATCAACTTCATTCTGATACAGTGACACGAATACCGAAAGCAAACTTGACAACTGAGGAGAAAAAACACCTTGACTGAGCTTATTCAGATGCAGAGGCAGCTAACAAAAAGTGTAAACTATCACATCTATGACGGTGCTCTCATACAGTTAGGATGGAGTTCAGACTGTAGGTTATTGTCCTGCTCATGATGATTTTAATAGCAATAAAAATAATACAACTTTATTGCTAAAGCACTTATCTGATTGGGTGACAAAGGGTTTTACGATATACATGGGAATGAAACGGCACAAAATAAAACGAGACCTAACAAAAATAAGAACCATAACTTTAGAAATGTTAAAAGTAAAGAAAATGAGGCATTAAAAGGCTTTGCTATAAAAACATGTTTCAAACAATGGTTCAAAAACAGGTACAGTGCATGCAAATCTAATCCGGTTGTGTTAGTACCACTGTTCTTCTCCAGAAAACTGCTTCCTGTTTGATTTTCCTTTTCCACGTTAGTAATGGTGTCAAAAGATTTTGTCTTTCCCAAAAACTCTCATAACATTGAACATGCCTCTCTGTTCTGTGTCATTAGGTAATGACACAGTTTTCTTTTATTAGTGCACTGTTGCATGTTAGTGTGCTTTAAACTGTCGCAGTCAAATAAATACAAGTATAATATATCATACAAAGGATCTAAATTCATGCAGCACAATCAAATATTTTTTTTAATTCCACCCTTTTTCTCTTTTGTCAAAATTGTGCTCCTATTATTATTATTATTAGTATGATATTTTCATTTGAGGACATCATTTTTTCCACAACTGCTTCTGGTTAAAACACAACTCTTAGTTATTATACTTATAAGGGCTTACTGATCTCAGATAGCTGTTGGAGAAATTTCAAACGAAACCTCGGTCGTCAGGAGGTTAAATGTTCCACCATAAAGAAAGAGTGAAATGAAGAATATGTCGTTTTTATTAACCTTTCGAGAGAAGAGTCTCTTTGCTTCAGTTATGTTTGGCTGATGGAACGGGCCACAAGATGTCATCACCCTCACAAAGACAGGAAAGAAAAATGTTTCCATAATGATTAAACCAACTTATACTTACACATCTCAGATAAGAGCTGAGACATGAACAGATTCCAAGAAAATCATGACCTCGTGACAAATGTATATAAAGTCACATCTCCCAACCTTTCCTGTAATTATGCAGTACTACTACAATTTTAAAACTAAATATTTGGGATGTCTTGATAGTTATTGGAGGCCTCTGCATTCAAATACCAGTGTAAGCTTCACTGTAGCAGAAGTTAGAAACCAGTGTGTGTTCTGTAAACATCCCCTGGGTGCTGTTACGGATGTTTATCACTGGCTATATTGAGGATTTTACTCTATTGACAAGAGCTGTGAGAAATCTCTCTCTCTCACACACACACACACACACACACACACAGCCACACGTACACACAGACAATGGCTCGCTGTGCTCTCAGTGAATTGTTACTGAGGTTGAAAGCTTCCTCTTCATCTTTCAAATGAGATATAAATGTATTCCTTTCAAACTTAGTTTTAATGAGGTCCTAAGATCTCAACCCCCGAGGTGCAGCCGTGCTCTTCTGTTGCTGTCGCCCTCCATCTGTCGAGATGAAAACAAATTCTCGCTGTTTACCGGTCTTACATGAGGACGCCTACTTGGCAGCCTGATGTAAAATTAATCCAGGCTACTCTGAGCGTGCAAAAAAAAAAAAATTAAATAAAAAAAGATAAGACGTTTTTCCCCTCAGGCTGCACATAACTAAGCCGAAAATGAAAACATAATTATTTAGGGAACAATTCAACAGGTTAAACCAGGTGAACACGCTTGTCCTGAGTGAGTTGCTGTCACTGCTCGCTGGTAATTGCAGCAGAAGGATGATGGTGGATTATTGACCGAGGACTGATGCTACTTTTCTGTCTGAAGTTATGTCCCTTTCATACTCCAAGCCCCAACCATTCCTCAAGGTATCTCAGGGAGCTACACTGAATAAATGATCTAGCAGCAGAACTATGGTATTTCATGTGATAATACGACAGATGACAGACTCATCCGCCCTCCATCTCTCCTTCTCCTCTTCCTCCGCTGATACAGAATTGTATTCTAGTTAAAAGCAAAGATAAAATAAGCATTCAAAGAGTTAACACTACAAAGCATTCTGATGGTTATTTCATATTTATATATTTAAAGAGGAGAAAGCGTCTCTCTTGGTGAGTGTGAATCTCTCTGGCAAGTGCTCTGGAAACAGGGAGACAAGTAACTGTGAACAGGGAGTGGACTTTCTTCTTCTTTTCTTACACTGATACAAGCACCTGCCATCACATTATCGGCTTGCTGGCTGGGGTGCCAAGTGCTTCGATGGACAGTTAGGAGGGGTGCTGAATTTCGAAAAAACACATTTTTAGAAGATAAGATATTCTTTATGACTATAAATAATAAGAAGAACTTCGAATATTTCAAGGTCCCTAAGGCCCCTTCATAGAGTTAAAAACAGGGATAAAAATACCAAGGACAGAAAATAGTAGTAAAAATGCTAGACAGGGGATGAAGAAACAACTGGTCAAAAGCCTTTGAGAACAGGTAGGGTTTGAGTAGTATATACCCCCCCGATGGCTTGCTGCAATCTAGGTAAAGAAGTCCACCTACTCAATGTTAGCAGACTTTGTAGGGACCAAACTACATATTTGTTTTCTCTCTCAAAGATGGTCTCTGTCATGCAAAGTAGTTTGCATCAAAGTTATGCTTGTTCAAGTGCTTGTGTTCCAGTTTGGCTGTAATATTGGCTGACTTCTGATGGGCCGAGGGTGTGCATCAATGGGACCTTGCTACCTCGGCTACATCCGCTGATCTCTACTGAGGAGAGTTTGGCTCCTAATGCACAAGATGGCAGTATTCCTATTTTGTATAGGCTACAAGGAGTCATGCAGTTCTAATGTTGGGGTACATAAAGACAAGAAGCATATGATATCTGTATTAAGAACGAATAGGCAGGAATCTTTAACCATGTTTTCTTTAAACTAACCCAATTCACCAGATGCACAAATGTTTTCACTGTATTGACGAGAAGCCCTAGCTTGAGCAGACATTTCCCCTAGAAAAATAAAAACCAATCACATTTGACTTAACATTCTGCACATTCCGAAACCATCCAATCATATCTGACTTAACACCTGAACGGATACTCAGCTCCATAATGTTGTCAGAGGCCCCTGGGCTTGACTGTGATAAACACACTTTATATCTGACACAGGGCGTGCATGGAAGGGAAACAGAGTCAAAGGAAGAGGCTCATTTACTGAGGGCTTCTGGTTTGTGCTCCTGCTCCGCCTGCGTGCAGAGTGTGAGTAAAGGTCGTCTTGCTCCTCTTAACACATTAGCATTTAAATAGCATTATATCTGCACTGAGTATCACTGACAGCTCCCACTCTTCCACTGGCTCAGACCCTAACTGGAGTTGAAAACAAAGTTAAAAGATAATAAAGCTCCGGACTAGACTGAGAGATCAGAAGCATGCGACCTTCAGACTTGGCCGTGATCATCTAGAAGTTTTATAGAAACAGTTTGTGATGTTTGCTCGTGAGAGGTGCTGCACAAACAAGTGAATTAACACAGTTTGAAGAGAGTGAGGCCAATGCAGAAGTTTCTAGCATGGATCCTGCTGGTTTAAAAAAGAACAAGATGGAGCTTGACAAAAAGCCAAGAGCTCAAGACTTGTTAGGGTGCCACTTGATATTGTGCAACAAATTTTTTTGGATACCATTTTTGACGCAGCAACAAAATAAGTTATAATTATATTTTCCTATAAAAAAGCCTTGTCTAGCTTCTTAGGCAGTCTCCCTTTCAAATGGCCAGGGCTAAGCCAAACGTCCTTTTTTTCCTGAGCAAATCAAATCGATCGAGCGGCTTTCTTATCCGTCTCCCAAAGGTTAAATGCATTCTCCTTAGAATCCTGGCCTTTCCTTAGAAAATCAAAGGAAGAGGAATTGTGTCCTCAACCTTAGGGGTTAATCAGCAATGGTCTGAGCTATTAGATTTAAGGAGTGAAGGGACAAAGAGGAAAAGTAGCAGTAAATCCCTCAGCTTTGCGAGCACGATCATATCAGCAACTCATAGCGACTCTGGCCGAAATAAGGCCTCGGTTTCCAGCTTTGGCAGATATCCCGCTCACTTGTCCATCTAAGTGACAGCGCAGCACGATTAATGCATGTGTCTGGAGTGTCGGCCGTGAACGGAAAGTGAACATGCAGCATTCCAGTTGCTAATGCAAAACTCGACTAACTGAGCTGTTTCAAACTGCCACGGCCGTTGGGAGCCAATTACTGGGCATTTTTCCACAGACATCCTCCGTCTCTGGCTGAGCGAGACACCGCTACATGAAGACTGCTTCTTTCATGTTCGTTTCTGTGACTGACACCTTATGTCAAGACATGAGATCAAAAATAAAAACTCTTTTATATTTGCTGAGTCATAGCTGCATGTGTCACATATGGACAGGTATACGGTCACATGGACGCTCAAAGGCTTACGCGATGGGGCAGGACCTGCTCTCACAAATGGTCATAAATCAAACTGGCATACTGGGAATTCATGTCGTGAGAAGCTAGTCACACATGATGATTCACTCTATTAAAGATGACCTTAACACTCGGTTCTGTGAAACACAGAGTTGACAGACACAGAGTTGACAGATCTTATAGTCAAGTGTTGCAGACGTGCGTGGATGCTGTTATCTAAATGCATGCACACACATGCAGAGACATATACATCCTTGTCTCCTTGTGGGGAGCCAAGATGTTTACAGAGTGTACCACAGACTATATGTAAATATGGACGACGCAGCTCCTCTCACTATCCAGAAACATAGCCAAAATATCCTGGATACGAACACTCAGGAAGTGGAGCCATGGTATCGAGATGGGTCTAAATAGGGCAAATTTGTTTTGTAGATTTTTTTTGCTATTCTCCTGCTAAAACTGTACAGATTGCCAGAATGAGTTTAGATCTATAATAGCCCATATATTGAATATTTATAATAATATTTCCTAACTAATGAGTACATTTATTCCCTCATAAAGTATAAAAATCGGCCACTTCCGCAACTGATGAACACTCGGTGCTGCACAGTGGAAACGAAGACTAACAAACAACAAATGCCTCCAAGGCACCTCAGGAGCGTCCACTGGTGTGTAGTCATTTCATGTCTTCTGGCAAACATCAGTCCTAACCTGGACTGATACACATGTGCATCACTGGAGATTTGGCTCATTGCACCGTAGCCTCTGGTTAACGCTGCGCAGAACTGCTTGTAGTTAGGCTTACACACCTGAGCGTGTTGTCTGGATGTGAGAGACGGCAAAGACAGAGAACTCCCGGTCACCTTTGCAGTGATCAAAGCCTAGAGCCCATCATCCTTCTCCCAGGAGGATGTGAGGGTTTGCCTGTAAGCCCGGAGGGACAGATTGTAGCAGAGTTATTTTCTAAAACAACAGTAATGATGAAGTGAAAGCAGTGTGTGTGTGTGGCTCTATGTGTTGGCAGAGTCCTGGGAGATAACAGGTGTAGCACGCTGCAGGAATCGTATGGATGCAAAGCTATAACGGCAGATATGCATATTTCTGTAGAGCTCTGAGTCTATCAACCTTGGCACTAATCTCTTCAAAAATGATTGAGCTATTGACAGGCTGTCCCAACAAATGTGAAATGGAAATTTCTCCTCTCTTACACCCAATTTCACCAGCAGAGTGGCGAGCTGAAGGTGGCCATATAGTATTAGCCGCAGAGAGATTATGGCGACCAGATAAGGAGAAGCCGCTGAATGTCTGAATACTTATCGTGGACCCACTAATGATGAAGTGTGTTATCTGTGCTTTGCTCAGCGCTTCTCCTCGTCTCCCTTCTGTCTCTCTCTCTCTCTCTCTCCAACAGTCAAAGTAAGGACGGGGACGATAGGTGACGGGAAGAAATTTTACGGAATCAGCGTTACTTGTTCCTCCCTGAATGACAAGGCTGAAGGCTTTTGTACTGCCCAAATTTCTGTTTCTTCCTTTGTGTCTCGGCATTGAACACGAAAGACCGTATAATGTTTATATTGAGAACGTACAGCCTTTTGTCTGCTCGCCTAATTTCATCCCACACAACATCACAACAGCAGGGAACGGAGCCAAATGGTCTTAGTATCTTTGTATCGCTTTCTTATTCGAGCGGAGACGTCCTCAATCTGAATCCTTTCAAAGCCCCTTTTATTAACAACACAGCCACAGACGCTGACGTGCAGTACAACAATGCCGCTGCGCAAACTCTCGCCAAGTGTGGTGGATTGCATTGGCTTGAATTTACATGGTGGAATCATAAATCTAGTGCAGCTATGAATTAATCATGCTGAATGTGAAATTCTGCGACTGGAAAGGCCCTGTGAGTGTGTGTGTTTGTGTGTGAGAGAGAGAGAGAGAGAGAGAGAGAGAGAGAGAGAGAGAGAGAGAGAGAGAGAGAGAGAGAGAGAGAGAGAGAGAGAGAAAGTCGCATCTTATGTAACAGCCAGGACCGCATTGCCAGGCAACTTGTTAGAGGAAGCCTCAGAAATGTTCCCGGGTTGCTATGGCAACATGCGCTGATGTTCACATGCTTTGCAGCCACCGAGGAGTTCGGGAGAGAAATGAGAGATTTAGTGATTTTGTCATTGTGTTATTATTTGCCCAGATGACGTAAAGAAACACGTCAAAGGCGGCGATGAGCATTTAAGAGGTTTTCAGGCAGCAGCTTCGTCACCGTATTAACTGTCCAGGACCCAGCTCATATTTCCCGGCAGAGTGAGGGATCCAGACCAGGCCCTCAGTCCCCTAGAGACAATCCCATCAGGGAACTTATTTTGAAAACACTACAGATCCCCCGGGCCCTGCCGGCGTCCACAGTCCTCAGTCTGAAGGAGATAATTGAAATCCTTTTCCCTCTAATGTAATTTTCCTCTCTGCAGACCACAGCAGCACAGAGCGCGGAGGGCGGGGGCCGACCATAATGACTTTTAGGAGATGGAGGCGATACAGACCGTCCAGCTCAGCTCCTTGTCTCTCACTCGCCTTTTTCCCCCCCTCCCAAAGTCAGCCGGAACATTAGTGCCGCAAAGTCAATCAGCGCGTTAAATGATTCGCTGTGATGTTAATCTGGACAAAATCAGAAAAATTAAGTGCACTGACAACATCTATGGGTGGAAACAAGTGCTACTGATGGTATGCACGCACATAATAACCATGAGGATCGCAGGGAAATGTGTGTGAATATAAGAATTCAAACACTGCTACACTAAACTTTCACAGACATAAAACGCTAAAGCACTCAGTTGTGAACACGCAGACACTCTCGCACACGACAACACCCACGTATTGATGTGAATGGATAAAGGTTGCATGTAGCTCAGGGGAGCGAAGGCGAACCTGGACACATGTGACGGTAAAATGTAATTAGCGTAAGTGCCTCTCCCAGTGTTTTACTGGCCTAATTCACAGCAGTAGAATGAAATAAGTGCTATTGACAAAGCCTCGGCTGCACTGAAAACGCATCATACAAAAAAGACACATTCAACAGGCAGTGATGGAGCAGCCAAACAGCAGCTACTGCCACTACATGAAGCGTTAAACAATACACCTCTTGAGTGATGTACTGCAGACAGCCCCCACCATTATCATTAATGTGACTGTACAGTTTGGTGTTATTGCTACATAATAGCATGTATCTCACACCTGTAGCTTTATGCTACAGCGTAATTTAAAAAGTCAACATCACAGTTTTAGGGCTGCAGCTAAAGTTCGATTTCTACTCCTGCATTAAGGGCTATGCATAAGGCTCTGAGGTCACAGTATATAGTGGGCTACGCCATAACTGACATGGCCACACCAAGGCCACAGTCCCCTAATGAAACCACATTTTATTTCGCAGGTTCTGGATTTCTATTTTGATCTTCACCAAATTGCACACACTCATAAATATCAGTCCCCTACACAAAAAAATTAAGATGCAATTTTTTTAAGCAAGATCCATGAATTATTCTCTGATGAATCAAACAAAAATAAACTACCTATATCGAAATATACAAGAAAGGACCTGTCCCCTGATATGGATCTGCACCAAAATTGTTGTAATCTGTCCGAAAGCTTTACGTAATCCTGCCAACAAAAAAAACAAAGACACGCAGATGAAACCCACAAGAACAGTGATTATCTGTTTGTGTTTTCCCCTGCTTGTCTCTAATATGAGTGGATTTTGTAAGAAGGGGATTCAATACTATGGAACAACCCTAAGGAAGTAGAGGATACACCCTCAGTTGTCCTCTCATTTCCACTAACACACACTTCACGCAGAGAGTACACTTGCAAAGCTTCTGCTCACAGCAGTCGCCACTCTGCATAAATGAATGAATGCAAACACAGCAATTGCAAAGCTGTAGTCCAGTAATGAGACACAGGGAAACGATGTCGTAACTTATCTGTCTGCAACCATAAATCTACCTGTGTGAAGTTCACTGTTGCTCTGTGCCACAAAATAAATGAAGGAGCGTAAACGCAACTACTGTGGAAATTATAAGACATGATACGGCCTGATTATATGCAACACACAAATCTAACGTAGAGGAAGTGAAATCAACTGGTAATGTTCTGAGTTAAATAAAAACTTTAACACAAGTAGTTCTCCAATAAAGGGGAATTTCTGAATTTTTTAACTTTGGCCGTGTGTTTATAAATGTGCCTTACAAAAACGTTTGTCATCGGTACAGTAGATCACTTCCGACAGCAGCTTACATCTACAATATAATCTTATGGGGAAACTGCGACAGTCCACAGAACGTCCACTAAAAGTGCTGTTTTTCACCAATAAAAGCAGCGACGAAGAGAAATCTTTGCTACCAGCGGAGATTGAACAGATTCACC